>NC_057737.1:3298444-3337823 GCF_004010195.1 Chiloscyllium plagiosum | reverse complement strand
TTTCAACACATCAGCTTCCTCAATCTCTATCTGTTCCAGCATGCTTACCTGCTCCTCAGTGGTTTCGTTCAATGCAAGGTCCTTTTCTTTAGTAAAGACAGAAGCAAAAAACTCACTTAGGGCTTCCCCTACCTCCTCAGACTCTATACACAAGTTCCCTATGCTACTCTTTCTTTGATCATTCTCTTATTCCTCACATACGTATAAAATGCCTTTGGATTCTCCCTAATCCTTCCTTCCAAGCCTTTTTCGTGCCCCCTCCTGGCTCTCCTCAGACCATTTTTGAGCTCCTTCCTCGCCTGCCTATAATCCTCTAGAGCTGAGCAAGACCCTCGCTTCCTCCACCTTATGTAAGCTGCCTTCTTTCTTTTGACGAGAAGCTCCTCCGCTCTCATCATCCAAGGTTCCTTTATCTTACCCCTTCTTATCTGTGTCAGAGGAACACATTTATGCATCACTCGCAACAACTGTTCCTTAAACAGTCTCCACATGTCTATAGTGCCCTTTCCATGGAACATTTGCTCCCAGTCCATGCTTCCCAACTCAGGTCTGATAGCATCATAGTTTCCTTTTCCCCAATTAGATATCCTCCCATTGTGCCTGCTTCTCTCCTTCTCATAGCTATGTAGAATGTGAGGCAGTTGTGGTCACTATCACCAAAATGCTCTCCCAACGCAAGATCTGACACCTGCCCCGGATCATTGCCGAGCACCAAATTCAAAATGGCCTCTCCCCTTGTCGGCCTGTCAACGTACTGAGTTAGGAAACCCTCCTGAACACACCTTACAAAAACAGCTCCTTCCAAACCATCTGCTCGAAGGAGGGAGGGAGAGTTAAAGTCACCCATTACAACAGCCCTACTACATTCACGCTTTTCCAAAATCTGCTGACATATGCTTTCTTCAATCTCCCTGCTGCTATTGGGGGGCCTGTAGTAAACCCCTAATGAGGTGACTGCTCCCTTACTGTTCTGAATTTCTACCCTTTTTCCCCCCTCCCTATTCTTTTTAAATGTTCTAAACCCTGGAACATCCAGCAACCATTCCTGCCCCTGAGAAACCCACATCTCTATTATGGCCACAACATCATAGCACCAGGTACTGATCCATGCTCTAAGCTCATCACTTTTATTCCTGATACTCCTTGCATTAAAGCAAACACACTTGAACCAATTCCTTGGTTCTTTCCCAGGAAATTCCTTCCCACTGGCTGCGCTACCTCTTGCTATTGCCTCATCTCCATCAACTCTCACCACCAGTATATAGATTCTTGGGGCACACTGCTGGTCATAGGTCTCCAGTCTGAAAAGCAACCTTCTATAACCACAGGCTGTCTCCGAACTTCAAGCCAATTTTGTATCCAATTGGCTAGCTCCCTGGTTCCCATGTGACCTAACCCTACTAACTAGTCCATCATGTGGAATCTTGTCGAACACTTTGCTGAAGTCCCTATAGACAACGTCCACCACTCTCCCTCCACCAACTTATCCTGCACTGATGAAAGGCTACCTGATCTATAGTTCTCAGTTTTCTCTTTACAGATTTGCTTAAATAATGGCGCCACATTAGCCAACCTCCAGTATTCCAGCACTTCATCCATGGCTGTCGATGATAAAAGTATTTCAGCAAGGGATCCAGCAATCTCTTCCCTCGCTTCCCATAAAGTTCTGGGAAACACCTGAACAGGACTTGGGGATTTATCTAACTTTAAGAACTCCAACACCTCCTCTTCTGTAAAATGAACTATTGTCAAGATACCACTGTTTTTTTCCCCAACTACCCTAGCTTTCATATCCTTCTCTACAGTAAATGCTAATGAAAGGTATTTGTTTAGTATCTCACACATCTCCTGAGGTTCCACACATAGATGGCCTTGTTGATCTTGAAGGGGCCTTATTTTCTCCTTAGTTACTCTTCTGCCCTAAATGTATTTATAGAATCTGTTTGGATTCTCCTTAAATCTATTTGCCAACATTATCTCATGTCCCATTTTTGCCCTCCTAACTTCCATCTTAAATATACCCCCACTGCCATTATTCTCCTGTTGGGATTCACTCAAGCCCAGCCACCTCTATCTGAAATATGCCTCCTTCATTTTCTTGGCCAATGCCTCCATTCCTCTGGTCATCCAGCATTACACACTAACAGGAACATACTGTCTCTGAACTCTCAACTCATTTTTAAAGGCTTCCCACTTCGCAACCATACCTTTACCTTCTCATAATTTCCAATGCAAATAGAAAATGCTGGTGAGACTGTAAGAAATAGGAATAAGTGTAGGTCATTCGGCCCCCTCAAGCCTACTTTCATTGGATCATGGCCAACGTCCATTTTCTTGCCCTTTCCCCAGAACCCTTGATAATCTCACTGATCAAGGATCTATATATCTCAGCCTTAAATATACACAAGGTCTCTGCACCCCACAGCTCTCTGTGGAAAGATGTTCCAAAAGTAACAACCCTCAAAGAAGAAATTCCTTCTCATCTCAGACTTAAATTAGCACCTCTTTATTCTGACACTATGCCCTCTAGTGTACACTTTCCCATGTGGGGATGCATTCTCTCTGCATTTGCCCTGTCAAGCCCATTAAGAATCCTATATATTTCAAGAGATTATCTCTCATTCTTCACAACTCCAGTGAGTCTAGTCCAAACTTGTTTAGTTTTCACTCACAAGACAATCCCTGCATGTCAGGGATCATCCTAGTAAACCTTCTCCTAACTGCCTCCAATTAAGTAATACCTTTCCTAAAATAAAGAGACCAAAACTGCTCATTATATTCCAGATGTGGTCTCACCAGCACCTTGTTCAGTCGCAGTAAGACTTCCTTACTTTTATTCACCAACCCTTTAAAAGAAGGGCCAACATTCTATTCACCTTCCTGATTACATACTACACCTGTATGCTAGCTTTCTGTGTTCCATGCACTAATGCCTTAAGTCCCTTTGAGCTTTATTTTATTCTCCCTTCCAAAATGAACATTAGATTTTCTCACGTTATACTCCATTTGCCAACTTTTTGCCCACTGTCAATATCTTTCTGTCAACTGCTTGTGTCCTTCTCACAACTTGGAGAAAGTAAGGACTGCAGATGCTAGAGATCAGAGACGAAAAGTGTGGCGCTGGAAAAGCACAGCAGGTCAGGCAGCATCAGAACAGCAGGAGAATCGATGTTTCAGGTATAAGCCCTTCATCAGGAATGTAATCGGGCTTATGCCCAAAACGTTGATTATCCTGCTCCTCAGATGCTGCCTGACCTGCTGAGCTTTTCCAGAGCCACACTCTTCAACTCCTTCTCACAACTTGCTTTTCAATCTATTTACTAGGTGTTCCCCAACAGGAAACTTTCGATGAATCAGGACACACAGAACCTGCTAAAAGCCAGGTGTAGGCCTTCAGATCAGGAGACCCACTCAAATATAAAGAATCCAAGAATGACCTTCATCAAGCCATTAAGACAGCCAAGGACCAATGCCGATCCAAACTAGAGACCCAGACAGACATCCGACGACTATGGCAAGGACTGAATGACATCACAGGTTCTAAAAGGAGACAGTGCAAGACAGCAGACGATGACATATCCCTCTCAGATCGTCTCAACGCGTTCTATGCTCGCTTTGAGCAGAATTTTGGTGGAGAGGAAATACCTATTCCAACACGTCCTAACGAACCTATCCCAACTATCACTGCATCAGGGCTCAGATCAGTTTTCCTTTGTGTGAATCCAAGGAAAGCGATGAAACCTGACAGAGTACCAGGCCGTGCAGTCAGATTATGTGCAGATCAACTGGCAGAGGTCTTCTCGGACATCTTCAACTTCTCCCTGCAGCAGGCCACTGTCCCTGCCTGTTTCAAGAGGGCCAACATCATCTCTGTGCCTAAGAAGGCTCATGCAGCATGTCTCAATGACTACCGCCCAGTGGCCCTAACTTTGGTGGTCATGAAGTGCTTTGCAAGGCTGGTCATGGCATTAATCAACTCCAGCCTCCCCACTATTCTTGATCCACTCCAATTTGCCAATTGCACCAACAGATCCACATCAGATGCCATATCACTTGCCCTTCACTCCTCCCTTGAACACCTTGACACCAAGAACAGCTACGTAAGAATCCTATTCATTGACTACAGTTTGGCCTTCAACACTACTATCCCCTTGAGACTGATTACTAAACTTAGTGATCTTGGACCAAGTCCCACTCTCTGCAACTGGATCCTCAGTTTCCTGACCCACAGGCCACAATCAGTGAAGATTGGGACACTATTTCATCCTCACTAACACTCAATACCGGAGCCCCCCAGGGATGTGTCCTCAGCCCCCTACTGTACTTACTGAATACGCATGACTGCAGTGCCAAATACCAGTTCGCTGATTTACAAGTTCGCTGATGACACCACCGAGTCTCAGATGGCGACGAAACAGTCTGCAGAAGGCAGGTGGAAGACCTGGAGAAATGGTATACTAAGAACAACCTAGCTCTCAATGCCAGCAAAACCAAGGAACTCATTATTGACTTTCGGCGGGACATTACTCATGCCCCCTACACATTAACAGCACATAGGTGGAAAAAGTGGAGAGTGTCACGATCCTGGGAGTGGTCATCCACAACAATCTTTCTTGGACTCTTCATGTGGACGCACTGGTTACAAAGGCCCAACAATATCTCTTCTTCATCAGGCAGCTGAGGAAATTTGGCATGATGGCAAATACCCTTGCCAACTTTTGATAGGTGCGCCATCAAGAGTATTCTGTCTGGATGCATCACTACCTGGTATGGCAACTGTACCATTCAAGATCGGAGATGGTTACAGAGAGTGGTGAACTCGGCCAGGACAATCACAAAGGCCAACCTCCCATCTACAGAATCTGTCTACCAGGCCTGCTGTCAAGGAAAGGCCGCCAGCATTCTCAAAGATCCATCCCACCCTGGCAATGCTTTTCCACAACCTCTGCCATCGGGGAGAAGGTACAGAAGCCTGAACACATACACCAGCTGGTTTCACAACAGTTTCTACCCTACTGTTATTAGAATACTGAATGGACTCACAAACTCTTAACATTCGCCTGTGCCTGTGATTTTTGTTTTTGCTGCTGTTTACCTATTATTTACTATCTATGCTACTTAACTGTGTGATCTGCCTGAATTGCTCGGAAGACAAAGCTTTTCACTGTGCCTCAGTACACTTGTCAATAAATTAAATCCAATTCATTGTCGTCTGAAAATCTGGCTATAGTACATTAACTCCCTTCCTCCAAGTCAATAATATATATTGTAAAGATTAGATTAGATTAGATTACATTACAGTGTGGAAACAGGCCCTTCGGCCCAACAAGTCCACACCGACCCGCCGAAGCGAAACTCACCCATACCCCTACATTTACCCCTTACCTAACACTACGGGCAATTTAGCATGGCCAATTCACCTGACCCTGCACATCTTTGGACTGTGGGAGGAAACCAGAGCACCCGGAGGAAACCCACGCAGACACGGGGAGAACGTGCAAACTCCACACAGTCAGTCGCCTGAGGCGGGAATTGAACCCGGGTCTCAGGCGCTGTGAGGCAGCAGTGCTAACCACTGTGCCACCGTGCCGCCCACAATGACACCACACGCTCCCCCCCATCCCAATCCCCACCCCGTACCACCACCACCACCTTGGAACCAGAAGACGCATGAGTAGAAGTAGGTCATTTGGTCAATTGATTCTGGATCAGTGGTGCTAGAAGAGCACAGCAGTTCAGGCAGCATCCGAGGACAGGCAAAGTCCGAGGACAGGCAAAATCGACGTTTCGGGCAAAAGCCCTTCATCAGGGATAAAGGCAGAGAGCCTGAAGCATGAAGAGATAAGGAGCTGGGCAGGTCGGACAAGTCCGGACAGGTCAGGGGATCGAGTTGCTGGAGGTTAGAAACTGGGATGAGGTGGGGGAAGGGGAAATGTGGTAGCTGTTGAAGTTCAGATTGTTGCCCTGGGGTTGAAGTGTTCCGAGGCGGAAGATGAGGCGTTCTTCCTCCAGGCGTCTGGTGGTGAGGGAGCGGTGGTGAAGGAGGCCCAGGACCTCCATATCCTCGGCAGAGTGGGAGGGGGAGTTGAAATGTTGGGCCACGGGGCGGTGTGGTTGATTGGTGCGGGTGTCTCGGAGATGTTCCCTGAAGCGCTCTGCTAGGAGGCGCCCAGTCTCCCCGATGTAGAGGAGACCGCATCGGGAACAACGGATACAATAAATGATGTTAGTGGATTGGTCAATTGAGTCTGCTCTACCATGTGATCATGGCTGCTTTGTTCCTTCAATCTGAGGCTGTGCCCTTGGATCTTAGCCTCTTGTACCAGTGGAAACATATCTCCACACCCACCCTATCCAGGTCCTCAGTATTCTCTAAGTTTCAATGCGACCTTGCCTCATACTCCTAAACACCAATGAGGACAGACCCCACAGTCCTCAACCACTCCTCATATGACAAGCCCTCCATTCCCAGGATTACTTTTGTAAAATCTCCTCTGGACCTCCTCTAATGCCAGCACATCCTTCCTTCCTTCATATACCCATCCAAATGCCTCTTAAATGTTGCAATTGTACCAGCCTTCACCACATCCTCTGGCAGCTCATTCCATACACGTCCCACCCTCTGCGTCTCTTTTATATCTTTCCCCTCTCACCCGAAACCTATGCCCTCTAGTTCTGGGCTCCCCGACCCCAGGGAAAAGACTTTGTCTATTTATCCTATCCATGCCCCTCATAATTTTGTAAACCTCTATAAGGTCACCCCTCAACCTCCGACGCTCCAGGGAAAGCAGCCCCAGCCTGTTCAGACTCTCCCTATGGCTCAAATCCTCCAACCCTAGCAACATCCTTGTAAATCTTTTCTGAACCCTTTCAAGTTTCACAACATCTTTCTGATAGGAAGGAGACCAGAATTGCATGCAATATTCCAATGGCCTGACCAATGTCCTGTACAGCTGCAACATGACCTCCCAACTCCTGTACTCAATACTCTGACCAATAAAGGAAAGCATACCAAACACCTTCTTCACTATCCTATCTACCACCGAATCCACTTTCAAGGAGCTATGAACCTACACTCCAAGGTCTCTTTGTTCAGCAACACTCCCTATAAGTCCTGCTAAGATTTGCTTTCCCAAAATGCAGCACCTCGTGTTTATCTGAATTAAACTCCATTTGCCACTTCTCAGCCCATTGGCCCATCTGGTCAAGATCCTGTTGTAATCTGAGGTCACCCTCTTCGCTGTCCACTACACCTCAAATTTTGGTGTCATCTGCAAACTTACTAACTGTACCTCTTATGCTCGCATCCAAATCATTTATGTAAATGACGAAATGTAGAGGACCCAGCACCAATCCTTATGGCACTCCACTGGTCACAGGCCTCCAGCCTGAAAAACAAGAGGGTGGTGGTGGAGGCCTCCACCACCACCCTCTGTCTTCTACCTTTGAGCCAGTTCTGTATCCAAATAACTAGTTCTCCCTTTATTCCATGAGGTCTAACCTTGCTAATTAGTCTCCCATGGGGAACCTTGTCGAACGCCTTACTGAAGTCAATGTAGATCACATCTACTGCTCTGCCCTCATCAATCTTCTTTGTTACTTCTTCAAAAAACTCAATCAAGTTTGTGAGACATGATTTCCCATGCACAAAGCCATGTTGACTATCACTAATCAGTCCTTGCCTTTCCAAATACATGTACATCCTGTCCCTCAGGATTCCCTCCAACAACTTGACCACCACTGAGGTCAGGCTCACCTGGCTTGTCTTTACTGCCCTTCTTAAACAGTGGCACGTTTGCCAACCTCCAGTCTTCCGGCACCACACCTGTGACTATCGATGATACAAATATCTCAGCAAGAGGCCCAGCAATCACTTCTCTAGCTTCCCACAGAGTTCTAGGGTACAACTGATCAGTTCCTGGGGATTTATCCAACTTTACCCGTTTCAAGACGTCCAGCACTTCCTCCTCTGTAATCGGGACATTTTGCAAGATGTCACCATCTATTGCCCTACAGTCTATATCTTCCATATCCTTTTCCACAGTAAATATTGATGCAAAATATTCATTTAGTATCTCCCCCATTTTCTGTGACTCCACACAAAGGCTACCTTGCTGATCTTTGAGGGGCCCTATTCTCTCCCTAGTTACCCTTTTGTCCTTAATACATTTGTTAAAACCCTTTGGATTTTCCTTAATTCTATTTGCCAACGCTATCTCATGTCCCCTTTTTGCCCTCCTGATTTCCCTCTTAAGTATACTCCTACTTCCTTTTTACTCTTCCCTATACCTACCAGCCTTCCCTTTCACCCTGACAGGAGTATACTTTCTCTGGATTCTTGTTATCTCATTTCTGAAGGCTTCCCATTTTCCAGCCGTCTCTTTACCTGTGAACATCTGCCTGCAATCAGCTTTCGAAAGTTCTTGCCAAATACCATCTAAATTGGCCTTTCTCCAATTTAGAACTTCAACTTTTAGATCTGGTCTATCCTTTTCCATCACTATTTTAAAACAAATAGAATTATGGTCGCTGGCCCCAAAGTGCACCCCAACTAACACCTCAGTCACCTGCCCTGCCTTATATCCCAAGAGTAGGTCAAGTTTTGCACCTTCTCTAGTAGATACATCCACATACTGAATCAGAAAATTGTCTTGTACGCACTGAACAAATTCCTCTCCATCTAAATCTTTAACACTATGGCAGTCCCAGTCGATGTTTGGAAAGTTAAATTCCCCTACCATAACCACCCTATTATTCTTACAGATAGCTGAGGTCTCCTTACAAGTTTGTTTCTCAATTTCCCTCTGACTATTAGGCGGTCTATAATCCCAATAAGGTGATCATCCCTTTCTTATTTCTCAGTTCCACCCAAATAACTTCCCTGGATGTATTTCCGGGAATATCTTCCCTCAGCACAGCTGTAATGCTATCCCTTATCAAAAATGCCGCTCCCCCTCCTCTCTTGCCTCCCTTTCTATCCTTCCTGTAGCATTTGTATCCTGGAACATTAAGCTGCCAGTTCTGCCCATCCCTGAGACATGTTTCTGTAATTGCTATGATATCCCAGTCCCATGTTCCTAACCATGTCCTGAGTTCATCTGCCTTCCCTGTTAAGCCCCTTGCATTGAAATAAATGCAGTTTAATTTATTAGTCCTACCTTGTCCCTGCCTGCCCCGACTGTTTGATTCACTTCTGTTCTCAACTGTACCAGTCTCAGATTGATCGCTTTCCTCACTATCTCCTTGGGTCCCACCCCCTCCACCGTAGTAGTTTAAATCCTCCCATACAGTTCTAGCAAATTTCCCTGCCAGTATATTAGTCCTCTTCCAATTTAGGTGCAATCCGTCCTTCTTATACAGGTCACTTCTACCCCAAAAGAGATTCCAATGATCCAAAAATATGAATCCTTCTCCCATACACCAGCTCCTCAGCCATGCATTCTTCTGCTCTATCCTCCTATTCCTGCCCTCACTAGCTCGTAGCACTGGGAGTTATCCAGATATTACTACCCTTGAGGACCTTCTTTTTAAATTTCTGCATAACTCTCTGTAATCTCCCTTCAGAATCTCAACCTTTTCCCTTCCTATATCGTTGGTTCCATTGTGGACGGTGACCTCCTGCTGGCCCCTCTCCCCCATGAGAACATTCTGCACCCTCTCTTAAGACATCCTTGATCCTGGCACCGGGGAAACAACACACAATTCTGCTTTTTCTCTGCTGGCCACAGAAACGTCTGTCTGTGCTTCTGGCTACAGAATCCCCTGACACAATTGATCTCTTGGAAGCCGACATACCTCTCGTTGCATTAGAGCCAGTCTCAATACCAGAAACTTGGCTGTTTTGCTACATTCCCCTGAGAATCCATCACCCCCTACATTTTCCAAAACAGCATACCTGTTTGAAATGGGTATATCCACAAAAGACTTCTGTCCTAGGTGCTGACCTCTCTTACTCTTCCTGGGGTTAACCCATCAATGTGACTGCATCTGAGACTTACCCCCCTTCCTATAACTGCCATCCATCACATACTGTTGCTGTTGTAAATTCCTCATCGCTTCTATCTGTCTCTCCAATCGATCCACTCAAACTGATAAGATTCGCATCCAACAGCATTTATGGCAGATGTAATCCGCAGTAACCCTTAAACTCACTTTAAACTCCCACATCTGACAAGAAGTACATATCACTGCAAAGGCCATTTTTGCTCCTTCACAATCTACAGACCCAGAAAATAACTCCATCTTATTCCTCTACAAAACACTGCACCAGGTTAAATTAATAGCTATGGCTTATATTTTAAGTTTAATCAAGAGACTTATCTCCAAAAACATATCATCAAGAAAGAACCCACTGTACTCACTAATACAGCCTTTCTCTTGTTATCCCCACTTACTTTTCCCTGTCCATGGGCCAATTTTCAATTCAGGTCATTATACTCCCTCCAATACCACTGGCTCTTATCTTATAAAATCTTTTATGAAGTACTTTGACAAATGCCTTCTAGAAGTCCAAACCCATCTACTGGTTTCCTGCTTTCCACTCTGGTTGAGATTTCCTCAGTTTACTCTTAATGAATTAGTGAGACATGATTTCCCTTTCACGAAGCCATGCTGACTCTGCTTGATTAGATTATGATTTTCCAAATGCTATGCTACTACTTTCATAATAATTGATTCCAATACTTCTCCAACAATAGATATTAAATGAATCAGCCTATAATTCACTACTTTTTGCCTCTGGCCCTTTTTGAATAGGGGAGTCACATCAGCAATTTTCCAATCCTCTGTTACATCTCCAGAACGCAACAATCTTTGGAAAGTTACAACAAATGCATCCACTGTCTCTGTAACTAACTCTTTTAGGATCTTAGGATGCAAGCCATCAGGATCAGGAGACTTATCTGCCATTAGTTCCTGCAGTGATTGTAATGAGGTCAGCCAGGTGGACCTCATAAAAGATGAGTTCCCTGACTGGGACTGTTAATCTGGTACAATTAGAGAGCTATGGCTGACAGAAAAGAACAGGGGTGTCAGACATCTGAGAGAAGCAAAAGTGGACATTGGGCCTTTGGAAAATGACACTGGAAAAGTAGCAATGGGGAGCAAAGAAATGGCTGAGGAACTGAACAGTACTGTGCGTCAGGTCTTCACAATGGAAGACACGAGTAATATACCACAAATTCAAGAGAGACGGGGGTCAGAGATATGAACCATGGCCATCACCAAGAAGAAGATGCTGAAGAAACTGGAAGGTCTCAAAGTGGATAAATCACCTGGACCAGATGGGCTACACCCTTCGAGTTATGAAGGACTTAGCTGAAGAGATGGAGGTAAGTAGAGGTTTTAGTAGTAACCTTTCAGGTATCACTGGAGGGTCTTACAGGACTGGAAAATTACTAATATAACCCCGTACAAGAAGGGAGCAAGGCAAAAGATGGGAAATTATAGGCTGTTTAGCCTGATCGCAATTGTTGGTAAGATTTTGGAGTCTATTGTAAAGGATGAGGTTTCTGAATACTTGGAACTGATTGCTAAAATAGGGCAAAATGAGCATGGCTTCATCAAGGGGAGGTCATGCCTGACAAATCTATTCGAATTCTTGAGGATGTAATGAGCAGGTTAGACCAAGGAGAGCCAATGGACGCTATCTATCTGGACTTCCTGAGGTCTTTAATAAGGTGTCGCACAGGAGGCTGCTGAGTAAGATAAGGGCCCATGGTGTTCGAGGCAAGTTACTAGCATGGATAGAAGATTGGCTGTCTGGCAGAAAACAGAGAGTGGGGATCAAAGGGTCCTTCTCAGGATGGAAGCCAGTAACTAGTGGTGTTCCACAAAGGTCAGTGTTGGGCCCATAATTTTACACTTTATACTTTAATGATCTAGATGAAGGAACTAAGGGCATTGTGGCTAGGTTTGCAGATGATACAAAGTTAGGTGGAGGGGCAGTTGGTGTTCTGGAGGCTGGGAGGCTACAGGAAGATTTTGACAGGTTAGGAGAGTGTGAAAAGAAATAACAGATGAAATACAACATGGGAAAATGTAAGGTCATGCAATTTGGAAGGAAGAATAGAGGCATAACCTATTTTCTAAATGAGGAGTAATTTCAGAAATCTGAAGTGCAAAGGGATTTGGGAATCCTGGCCCAGGTTTCTCTTAAGGTAAACTTGCAGGTTGAGTCAGTAGTTAACAAATAAATGTGTCATTCATTTCGAGAGCTCCAGAATATAAAAGCAGGGATGTACTTCTGACAGTTTATAAGGCTCTGGTCAGGCCACATCTAGGGTACTGTGAGCAATTTTGAGCCCCGTACCTCAGGAAACCCAGACAGCCAAACTTCTTTAAATGTTAGTAACTTGCCTCTTACACCATGGACCCTTAGCTTACTCAGCAGCCTCCTGTGTGACACCTTATCAACGACCATCTGGAAGTTCAGATGGACAGCACCCATTGGCTCTCCTTGGTCTAACCTGCTCATTATATCCTCAAAGAATTCGAACAGATTTGTCAGGAATGACCTTCCCATGATGAAGCCATGCTCATTTTGCCCTATTTTAGAGTGCATCTCCAAGTATTCAGAAGTCTCATCCTTCACAATGGACTCTAAAATCTTACCAACGACTGAGGTCCAGCTAAACACCCTATGAGGGGGGGATCTGATTGAAACTTTCAGAATACTGAACGGCCTAGATGGATTGGATGTTGGGAAGATGTTTCCATTGGCAGGCATCTCACAAGGGCACAGTCTTAGAGTATGGGGAAGACCTTTTAGAATAGAGATAAGGACAAACATCTTTAGTCAGAGTCTGGTGAATCTACGGAACTCATTGCCACAGAAGGTTGTGGAGGCCAGGTCATTGAGTATATTTAAAACAGAGAAAGATAAGTTCTTGATTGCCAAAGGATGAAAGCAGGAAAATGGGATTGCAAAACTTATCAGCCATGATTGAATGGTAGAGAAGACTCAGTGGGCCGAATGGCCTAATTTCTGCTCCTATGTCTTATGCTCTATGGTCCTACATCCTGTTCACTCTGAGAGATGACTCTGAGGGAGCTGGATCAGTGTCAAGGATTTTCCACATGTAAATAAAGGGTGATTTAGTGGTGGGATACTGGTTGCTGTGGAGGTATCTCAGTGGCAATGAGAACAAAGCATGCTCCTGAAGAAATTCGAAAGTAACACTCATCTTTGAGTTGGAGTCAGCATTTTTGGCTACATGCCATTATTTGGAACACTTGACCAACTGTCGAAGACTGGACGCAGTATCTGGAAAGAAAGCATTATTTTTTCGGGACAAATGATATTGGGGTAGACGAAAAGCAACAAGTAATTCTGCTGACAACTTATGGACCTGCAGCTTTTTTTTGGTTGTTATGAGTTTAACTTTCCCTGAGGCACCAGATGCTAAAACCTTTCAGGAGTTGATGGATTTACTTAAGGAACATTACAATCCCAAGCCTTCTTTAATTCTGATACTATAGGTTTTACTCGGCTGTTCAAAAACCAGGGGATTTTTGTCTAGGTTAATACAACTGGCAGAGGCATGTCACTTTGGCTTAATGTTCAATGAAATGCCAAGAGACCGTCTGGTATATGGGATTAATCATGCAAACTACTAACCGAAACCCACTGGACTTCAAACATGTGCGACAACTGGCTTTATCATTGGAAAATGTAGCAAGTGAAGCATGTGAGTAGCAGCACATTCCGATGGAAGTGAACACCCTCCCAGTCTGGGTCAGAGTGGTGCTGGAAAAGCAAAGTAGGTCACGCAGCATCCGAGGCGCAGGAAAATTGACGTTTCGGGCAAAAGGACTTCATCACCTTGCTCTATTCCTGATGAAGGGCTTTTGCCCGAAACTTCGATTTTCCTGCTCCTCGGATGCTGCCTGACCTGCTGTGCTTTTCCAGCACCACTGATCTAAACTCTGGTTTCCAGCATCTGCAGTCCTCACTTCTGCCTACCCTCCCAGTCTGACTGAGCTTGGGGAACACGAGTGAAGATAATTGCATAACCTCACACTGGACATATTCGGAACAGATGGACTCTAGGTCAGACCACAGCAAAACCCTAAACCTCAGCCAAATGGTTAACATTTTCTTCAGGATACAGGCCGGCAAGCCATTGTAGTTGCTGCGTGTATGCGGACTCAAGATAATAAAAGAATCCCAATGGACCTAAACTGAGTAAGAGAACTCATCGGCTGGTATCCAGAAGGATGCACACTCTGGAAAGTCATAGAGATGTACAGCACAGAAACAAACCCTTCGGTTCAATACATTCATGCCAAACAGATATCCTAAATTAACCAAGTCCTATTTGCCAGCATTTGGCCCATATCCTTCTAAAGCCTTCCTATTCATATACCCACCCAGATGTCTTTTAAATGTTGTAATTTACAAGCCTCCACCACTTCCTCTGGCAGTTAATTCCAAAGTACACCATCCTCTGTGTAAAAAGGTTGCCTCTAAATCATTCCCCCTCACTCGAAATCTATGCCTTCTAGTTCTGGACTCCCCCAACATAGGGAAAGGACCTTGACTATTTACCCTATCCATGCCCCTCATGATTCTATAAACCTCTATAAGATCACCCCTCAGCCTCCAATGCTCCAAGGAAAACAGCACCAGCCTATTCAGCCTCTCCCTACAGTTCAAACCCTCCAACTCTGGCAACATCCTTGTAAATCTTTCCTGAACCCTTTCAAGTTTCACAACATCCTTCCTATGACAGAGAGGCGAGAACTGCACTCAATGGTCCATAAGTGGCCTAACCAATGTCTTGTACAGTCGCAACATGACCTCCCAACTCCTATATTCAATGCTCTGGCCAATAAAGGAAAGCATACTAAATGCCTTCTTCAATATCCTATCTATCTGAGATTCCACTTACAAGAAACTTTGAACCTGCACTCCAAGGTGTCTTTGTTCAGCCATATGCCCCAGGACGTTACCATTAAGTTTATACATCCTGCCCTGATTTGTCTTTCCAAAATGCATCAGCTCACATTTATCTAAATTAAACTCTATCTGCCATTCCTCAGCCATTGGCCCAGCTGATCAAGATCCCGTTGTAATTTAAGGAAACATTCTTCACTGTCCACCACACCTCCAATTTTGGTGTAATCTACAAACTTACTAACTATACCTCCTATGTTCACATTCAAATCATTTATATAAGTGGCAAAAAGCAGTGGATCCAGCACTTATCCTTGCGGCACACCATTGGTCACAGGCCTCCAGTCTGAAAAGCAACCCTCCACCATCACCCTCTGTCTTCTATCTACAAGCCAGTTCTGTATCCAAATGGCTAGTTCTCCTTGTATTCCATGTGATCTGACCTCGCTAACCAGTCTACCATGAAGAACCTTTTCAAACACCTAACTGAAGTCCATAGATCATGTCCACTGATCTGCCCTCATCAATCCTCTTCGTTACTTCTTCAAAAAGCTCAATCAAATTAGTGAGACATGATTTCCCACACACAAAGCCATGCCACTATCTCTAATCAGTGCCTGCTATCCAAATACATGTAAATCCTGTCTCTTAGGATTCCCTTCAACAACTTGCCAACCACCGATGTCAGTTCCTTGGCTTTTCCTTACCACCTTTCTAAATAGTGGCACCAAGAGCCTACCTCTGCAAAATACTCATTCAGTATCTCCTCCATCTCCTGCGGTTCCACATGCAGGCTGCCTTGCTCATCTTTGAGAGGTCCTTTGAGGGTAACTCCCTAGTTACCCTTCTATCCTTAATGTATTTATAAAATCTCTTTAGATCCATCCATACCCAGTTTGGAACACTTAAATTGCTTAGCAACATCCAAATCAGAACTGATCAAACGGCAAGTCTGGTTAAATGGTGGGCGGCACAGTGGCACAGTGGTTAGCTGCCTCACAGCGCCAGAGACCCGGGTTCAATTCCCGACTCAGGCGACTGACTGTGTGGAGTTTGCACATTCTCCCCGTGTCTGCGTGGGTTTCCTCCGGGTGCTCCGGTTTCCTCCCACAGTCCAAAGATGTGCGGGTCAGGTGAATTGGCTATGCTAAATTGCCCGTAGTGTTAGGTTAAAGGGGTAAATGTAGGGGTATGGGTGGGTTGCGCTTCGGCGGGTCGGTGTGGACTTGTTGGGCCGAAGGGCCTGTTTCCACACTGTAAGTAATCTAATCTAATCTAATCTAATGGTCACTGTTCTAATGGAGGTCCATCCCGGCGTGGTAATATCAGTGATTGCCAGTCTTTAACAAAATTTGCTCTGGACTCCAATCCTTCAGTTTGCACAAGACCTACAGCGGGGAACTTTACAGATTAAGAGTAAAACTTCGGTTCTAGTCTCGTATGTGAAACAGCTGGTTCAGTTACCACTGATTGTATTAAAAGGCTCAGGCCTAACCTTGATGGGGCAAAATTTGTTAAGAAAGATTTACCTTGATTGGCTCTACATTTTTTGATTAGAAAATGGCTGCTTGAATTAAGTCCTAATTAAATGCCCGGACATTTTTCAGGAAGGTCTAGGGTCTATCAAGCAACTCCATGATTCAGCAAGGCCCGCAGTTCTATTTGCCATACGAGCAAAAATCGAGGCAGGAATCAGAAAGCAAGAAAGCAAAGGAATCATCAAACCACTACAGATTGTGGAATGGGCAGCACAGGTCGTATTGACTATGAAGTCTGGTGGTTGGTTCACCCATGTGAGGATTTTAAACAAATGGTAAACTGCTTTTCCAGCTGGATAAATACCTGAGTCCTCACATAGAGCATTTATATGTAAAGCTGGCGGGGGACAGTGTCCTTCTCAAAGCTGGACATGAGCCATACATTCTTGCAATTGCAGTTAGATGAGGATTACCAGACGTATGCTACAATTAATACCTATAAGAGTTTGTACCAATATACAAGACTGCCACTGGGGGCATCATCAGCCTGCGCAATGTTTCAGCCAACAATGGACAACATTTTACAAGATCTACCCCAGGTCACCGTTTATCGAGATAATGTGATAATAACAGGGAAGGCCAATAAGGTGCACTTGGAGAACTGGGATATAGTGTGTAAACAAAGGTACCCTGCCTCGCATGTCTTTCCTTGGGCTGGCCTGGCATTCATCCTGGCACCTTTGCATCAACTCTTAACAAAGGGCCAGCCTTTGAAATGGTCTCTTAGCCAAGACATAGCTTTCAGGAAAGTGAAGAAGCAGCTGTCATCATATAAGGTGTTGCACTCTATGATCCCAAATTAGAACTGGTATTGACATGCGAGGGCTCCCTGGAAGGCATCAGGGTAGCTTGAGCTCAAATGTGTCCCAATAGAGAGGAATGCCCAATATCATATGCAGTCTGGACTTTGGTTAATGCACAGCATAAATGTGCCCAAATAGAGAAGGAAGGTTTGGCATTGATATTTGGAGTCCAATACTTTAATCAATATCTTTACAGATATACATTTGCTATAAATCGGACCACAAATGCCTGCTGGATCTACTTAAAGAGGACAAGACAGTGCCTACCATAACTTGAGGTTAAATTCAGCATTGAGCTCTAATACTAAGTGCAAGGTTTATGAAGGTTTGTAGCTCAGGTTGAGGTTTAGGGTGTAGGTTTGCTCCCTGAGCTGTAGGTTTGATATCCAGACGTTTCATTACCTGGTTAGGTAACATCATCAGTACGACCTCCAAGTGAAGCGAAGCTGTTGTCTCCTGATTTCAATTTATATGTTTGTCCTGGATGGGGTTCCTGGGGTTTGTGGTGATGTCTTTTCCTGTTCCTTTTCTGAGGGGTTGATAGATGGTATCTAGATCTATGTGTTTGTTTATGGCATTGTGGTTGGAGTGCCAGGCCTCTAGGAATTCTCTGGCATGCCTTTGCTTAGCCTGTCCCAGGATAGATGTGTTGTCCCAGTCGAAATGGTAGGTTTTTTTCCTCCGTGTGTAGGGCTACGAGGAAGAGAGGGTCGTGTCTTTTTGTGGCTAGCTGGTGTTCGTGTATCCTGATGGCTAACTTTCTTCCTGTTTGTCCTACGTAGTGTTTCTGGCAGTCCTTGCATGGAATTTGTAGATGACGTTGGTTTTGTCCATGGGATGTACTAGATATTTTAAGTTTGTTAGTTTTTGTTTGAGAGTGTTGGTGGGTTTGTGCGCTACTAGGATTCTGATGGATCTTAGTAGTCTGGCTGTCATTTCTGAAACTTCTTTGATGTATGGTAAGGTGGTTAGGGTTTCTGGCTGTGTTTGGTCTGCTTGTCATGGTTTGTTCTTGAGGAATCTGCGGACTGTATTTTTTGAGTATCCGTTCTTCTCGAATACGTTGTATAGGTGGTTCTCCTCTGTTTTCCGAAGTTCGTCTGTGCTGCAGTGTGATGTGGCTTATTGGAATAGTTGAAAAAATACAGTCCGAGAAAAGGTTACTGCCACATACTGGCTGACCTCCACCAGGATCATCCAGGGGTCTCCAAAATGAAGATGTTGGCAACAAGTTTTGTCTGGTGGCCAGGCTTGGACGCAAACATAGCTGTGTTGATGGGGCAGTGCCCAGAGTGCCAACAAAGACAAAATTACCACCAGCAGATTTCCCCCCATTCGTGGGAATGGCCAGGTAAACCCTGGACTCGATTATATGTCAACTATGCAGGTTCTTTCATGAGCTCAATGTTCTTGGTCATTGTGGACACCCATTCAAAGTGACTGGATGTGCACAGAGTTTATTTGTGAAACGCAGGAACTACAAGAGAAAAACTGCGAAACAGCAACTCCTGGAAGTGTTGATCACAGATAATGGGCCATTGTTTAGCATGAATTTAAGTATTTCCTAAAATCATGTGGTATTCGACATATAAGGACAGTTCCACACCATGCATCATCCAATGGTCTGGCAGAAAGAGCAGTCCAAGTTTTGAAGACAGGCTTAACGAAACAGTCTCCAGCTTCACTAGATACCAAACTGTCCCAATTCCTATTTAATTATAGGCCACAACTTGATGCAATGACAGGAATAGCTCCAACAGATTTGCTAATGGGGTGGAGAATCCACACTAGGTAAATTCTGATCTTCCGAGACTTGGATGAGAGAACATGAAACAACATCAGGAAAGTCTTTGCCGGACATAAGACTTTGCTAAACAATACAGACAGTTTACTTCAGGCTACAAAACTTGGTGTAGGAACCAAGGGCATAGCCCTGCATTGTTAAAGTGTCATGATTAACGTAAGGTCAGGTCCAGTGAAGTATAAAATTTAGGTAGGAGAGATGGCCCTGGACAAACACATGGACCACATGAAAGCCAAATGGTGAAGGAACAAAATGTACCCTGCTCCTCAATAGCCTTTATGACTGCTCCAGAACATGTGGGTTCTCCCCCTCCATCAAGCATTTAATATACCTTCGAATCTGAGATGGACACGGTGGATGTCGCCACCTTGGCGTCTTTGCCACCTGAAGAGGAGAATGGATTTCTTCCAAGATGTTTTGGGCACAAGAGGCGAATTACTGTGCATCACATGCTGCCGTATCAGAGGCAGAGTTGGAGGAACCTGACCCGGTGCTAAAATGCCCCAGGATGATACAAACAAGAACCAGCCTATGTCCTCAGACTCAGAGGGGAAGGGATGCATGATTGTAACAAGGTCAGCCAGGTAGACCTCCCTGGTTGGGGGGTTTATCTGGT
Organism: Chiloscyllium plagiosum; assembly: GCF_004010195.1. NCBI lineage: Eukaryota > Metazoa > Chordata > Chondrichthyes > Orectolobiformes > Hemiscylliidae > Chiloscyllium > Chiloscyllium plagiosum. The sequence goes on along the minus strand of NC_057737.1, from coordinate 3,318,166 downwards.
ACAATTAGGGAGCCCCGGCTGACAGGTAAGAAGAGGAGTGTCAGAAGTTCTGTTCACTCTAGAGATGATTCCGGTGGAACTGGATCAGTGTCAAGGGTAAAAGGTGAGTTGGCCAAGGGATCTGTGGAGTTAATTCAGCTCCATTAGTTTGTCTAATACTACATCTTTATGATGGTGATTGTACTTAATTCTTCCCACATATTATTTAGTATGAATAGAATGTTCAAAGTAACTTCTGCCATAACAACTGTTGCAAAATATCTGTTTAACTCCTCGGTCATTTCCTTGTCCCAAAGTTGCATATTTACATAGGTTGTATATTGACAATGCCCAATTTTCAGGCATCTAGAAAACAAATCACAGAAGTCAACCGAAACATTTTATGTACTTTCTTTACAGTGTCATGATAATCTACAACGCAAGAATTAAGGAGATAATGTTAACTCTTTTCTTAAATTTAAACCATTCAATGTGAATTTAGTTTTATCTGTCATACTTCACAGCACTTTGCTGTTTAATGGCCTATAGTCCCTTCCTTGATTTAGACCTTTTATGATCCTATAAGCAGCATTTCAGACAGCAAATAGATGACTAATTATCCCTTCGTTTCAATATTGGACTCACTTTGGCAGCACTGATGACTGTTGCAGTGTAAGACTGGACATTGTCCCCACAGGCTCCACCACGGGACCGATGGCAATGGATGAGCTGAATAGGAAAAAGACAGATAATATTACCTAAAGCAGCAGAATTCCAGTAGTGACTGCATATCCAGTTGAATTGTAGAAACCAAAAGGTATGACAATTTTCTGTGACGTTCTGAGAATTTGAAGCATTGACTAAAGATAGAAACAGCATCTCATTATTTGTCAAGACAAACATTTCAAACACCAATCTATAAGAACATTATTCAAGATGTTGTATCTGCACACAATTCCTGTCTATTATTTTATTCTAAATGTCTATGGCCACATCCAGAGTGGAACTGTTCTATGTAAATTTGTCACAGTTTCATTACAAGTGCCAGCATCATAGCCCTCCCACCCAACAGCCAATAAATGGTGAGGTGCTTCAGCATCAAGAAAATGCAATTAGAGTGTGACATATTTACATAGTTCCATAATAAATGTTAATACAAACACTTCTAATAAAGCTTTACTCAGTTAAAGGTGGAACATTTGACTTTAACTGAGGAAACAAATAAAATTTGTGTGCCAAGATCCAAAGGTTCCTGAATTAGGGTAGCATCACATATGCTAGCAAGAGGCTTAATTGCTGCTTTCGGCCCTAATCCCAAAAGTGGATAATAGTGATGCAAAGGCTGTTTTCTCCATTTGGAATATTTCTGGTGATTTCTAGTGAATAATATTATTAGATAAATTATTGTAAGTTTTTTAAAATCATTTTAAATTGTTGGTGTGAATCCAGAAGAAGCACAAATGTTGTCACACTCTATGTCACTCCTCCATTTTAAGAAATCATCCATTCTCCCTTCTGAGGTTCACCTTCAATGATGATTGATGGGGTAGACACTCAATCTTTATTTCTTTCAACTTCATAAGCTGCCTGTGAAGTTTTACAAGGACTAGCAACTGAGCCAATTAATTTTGGAGGTCCAAGATTCAATTTTGCGCTGGCACTAAGGTATTCAAATTTAAAGGTACTCTGTTAAATGTTAATTGGTGAGAAAGGCAAATACTTTTCTAGAGCAGCTTTTATTGCAACTCACACATCGCAGAATCTCATCATACCAATTTCTTGCTCCCCCTAGTTCTCAATCAGTCTTTTCTCATTTATAAAGTCATAGTCAAGGAGATGAAAAATGTGGTGCTGGAAAAACACAGCAGGCCAGGTAGCATCCGAGGAGCAGGACAATCGTTTCAGGAATGAAGAAGGGCTTATTCTCCTGCTCCTCGGATGCTGCCTGGCCTGCTGTGTTTTTCCAGCACCACATTTTTCAACTCTGGTCTCCAGCATCTGCAGTCCTTATTTTCTCATAGTCAAAGAGATGCACAGCACAGAAACAGATCCTCAGTCCAACTTGTCCATGCTGACCAGATATCCTCACCTAATCTCGTCCCATTTGCCAGCACTTGACCCATATCCTTCCAAACCCTTCCTTTTATATACTCATCCGGATGCGTTCTAAATGTTGTAATTGCACCAGCCTCCAACACTTCCTCTGGCAGCTCATTCCATATACACCACCCTCTGCATGAAAACATTGCCCCTTAGGTCCCTTTTAATTTTTTTCCCCTCTCCCCCTAAAGCTATACCTTCTAGTTCTGGACTCCACCACCCCAGAGAAAAGACCTGGTCTATTTATCTTATCCATGCCCTTCATGATTTTATAATAATTTATTAGGTCACCCCTCAGCCCCTTATGCTCCAGGGAAACGGCCCCAGTCTATTCAGCCTCTCCCGGTAACTCAAATCCTCCTGGCAACATTCATTTAACAAATATACAATATCTTATAATGAATTATTACTGATGTTGTCAAACCCCTTTTGAGAATTTCTTCCAACATTTTGCTAAAAATAATTGAACAGCCATCACCTCAACAAGAGTTCTACCACTAAGGTTCATTTTACTACTGTTCTGATTTTTTTAGCTTCCCCAGCAAAAACAGCAACATTTACATCCTTCTCTCTAAAGAAATGTTATGAATTCTCCTGCACTTGAGAATCCATCACAGAGATCTGCATTGGAAGCATCACTAAAAACAATAAGTTCTATAATCCTGACATCCCCTAATGATGGAAATTTCAAAACATACTAGCTACTAGCCAGGTAAATGCAGCAGATGAGAGGCTAGGAATCCTGCAGTAGTAACTAAGAATTCCCAAAGCCTGTCCACTATTTACAAGGCATGACAGAAGGCAATGGAATAGTCCCCACTTGTCTGGATACCTGCAGCTCCAACATTTAAGAAACTTATCATCAACCAGAACAAAGTAGCCTGTTTAATTGGTACCACATCCACAAACATTCACTCTCTCCACCACAGATGCTCAGTAGAAGCAATGTATACAATTTACAAGATATGCTACAAAAATTCACAAAGGCTCCTTTGGCAGCACCTTCCAAAGTCATGACCACTACCATTTAGATTGCAAAGCATAGCAGATACATGGGAAGACTACCATCTGCAAGTTTTCCTCCAAGCCACTCACCATCCTGCCTTGACCTTTCCTTCAACCTCAAAGGGTCAAAATCCTGGAACTCGTTCCCTAACACCATTGTGGGTCTACCTATATCAAATTAAATACATTGGTTTAAGAAGGCAGCTCATCATCACCTGCTCAATGACAAAAAAGGCCTGGAAATAAAATGCTGGACCAGCTAGCAATGCCACATCCTAAGAATGAATGAAAGAAAATGCTCCATTTTTATTTTTTCAATTTATTTTTGCAAAATAATATGTTCTAACTTGGGAATTTTCATAGTTATACCCAACTCTAAGACTTCAAAACTGGAATCGGGTGCCCAGCCAATTCAGCTGCACAATTAACTTTTGCAATTCCTACATTGGGGTAATGGGATTAACCCCACTGTAATGGGGTTAACATTTTCCAAATTAAATAGCTGGTGCAAAGTGATACTCAATCTATTCTGTCTGATTTACACTCCAATATGCTTTTTAGACCCAGAAGCCTGATTTCCAATTTTGATTTCTGTTATAAGGCCATTTGTGACAGTTTCAAATTCACTGCTTCCACCTCAGAAAAATCAATCTCATTGTATCAGTACCATTGTATCATGCTCTCAGTAAAACTTGGAGGCAGGGTTTTAACTTTAGAACAGCCTAATTTTAATAAGACGCACTGTGAGAAGTACCAAGCTGTCCAGGCATCATTTAGGCCATATGCAACTTCCGGAGTATCCCAACTACATTCAGCATCTCTTTTGGAGGGTAAAGAAACACTTCCCTTTTGAATTGATCTGGCAGAAGTGCAGCTTTTCATTAACTGACTTCTATTTCCAAGTATTTGTTGCTAACAATGCCAAAAAAGATCTTCCTGCCAAAGCTGAATTTACTCACATCTTATCTTCAAAACTCATTCCACAAGCCTTTCTTTACCTTTAAAAGTTTTATCAGGAGACACCACTTCTGTCCCCTACCTTGCACCTCTGTAAACACCCAAATTCTCTCTAACTTGGTAATTTTTGCTGTTTGGCAGCTTTCATTAATTCCTCTTCTAATTTGTTTGTGGCCATTAAGGCTTCCCGGTCACACGGGCTTCTGGTCTCGGTGGCATTCGTGGTCTACACTATATTCTTTGACTTTATTAAGCTATGCCCTCTCCCTTGCAATCTCCTCATCCTTATAATAGTATTCTTTCCAACAATTCTTTATCTCTTTCAAGGGGCATGTTCACTCATAAAGCCTTTTTCCAGGCTTATTCTGCATTTTCTTCCTTTCCATTCATGTTCCAAACCATGGGGCAACCTCTTGCTCCCCTCACCCTGTACATTCAAGGAATTCTTCAGTTTGAGGTTTGCGTAAAGATTTGTAGCTTGGGTGCCGGTTGTCGTTGTTGTGGGTGTGTTCACTGAGCTGAGAAGTTGATTTGCAGACATTTCATCCCCTGTCTAGTGACATCTTCAATGCTTTGGAGCTTCCTGTGAAGCGTTGCTGTACTGTGTCTTCTGTAATTTATTTGGTTCCATTTCTGCTGTGTTCGGTTGTTAGTTCCGGTCGTTCGTTGTTATGGCCAGTATACTGGGTCTCCGTCAACGTGCTTGTTGATGGGTATCTGTGGCTGAGTGTAACTAGAAATTCTCTGGCTGCCCTATGTTTAGCTTGTCCTATGATCGTTGTGTGTCCCAGTCAAATTTATGGTCCTTGTCATCTATGTGTAAGGCTACGAGAGGCAGCAGGTTCATGGCTTGAACCCATTCTTCTACTGATATCCCCTGCAAGTGGAGAGAATCCTGAGGACAGGATTTACATGCATTCGGATATGCAATGACAGATTAGGGATAGTCACATGGCTTTGTGCGTGGGATATCATATCTCACTAACCTGATTGAGTTTTTTGAAGAAGTAACGAAGAGGATTGATGAGGGCAGACCTGTGGACGTGATCTATATGGACTTCAGTAAGGCGTTTTACATGGTTTTTCATGGTAGACTGGTTAGCAAGGTTAGATCACATGAATACAGGGAGAACTAGCTATTTGGATACAGAACTGGCTCGCAGGTAGAAGACAGAGGGTGATGTTGGAGGGTTGCTTTTCAGCTGGAGGCCTGTGACTAGAGGTACGCTACAAGGATCAGTGCTGGGTCCACTGCTTTTTGTCATTTATATAAATGATTTGAATGTGAACATAGGAGGTATAGTTAATAAGTTTGCATATGACACCAAAATTGGAGGTGTAGTGGACAGTGAAGAAGGTTACCTCAGAGTACAACGAGATCTTGATCAGATAGGCCAATGGGCCGAGGAATGGCAGATGGAGTTTAGTTCAGATAAATATGAGTTGCTGCATTTTGGAAAGGCACATCAGGACAGGACTTAAACACTTAGCGGTAAGTTTCAGGGAACTTTTGCTGCACAAAGAGACTTTGGAATGAAGGTTAATAGTTCCTTGAAAGTGGAGCCTCAGTTAGATAGGATAGTTAATAAGGTATTTGTTATTGAATAGAATTTATTGACGTGTACTGAGGCACAGTGAAAAGCTTTGTCTTGCGAGCAATACAGGCAGATCACATAGTTAAGTAGCATAGATAAGTAAATAATTAGTAAGCGGCAAACACAAAATCACAGGTACAGATGAATGTTAAGAGTTTGTGAGTCCATTCAGTATTCTAACAACAGTAGGATAGAAATTGTTACAAAACCAGCTGGTGCATGTGTTCAGCTTCTGTACCTTCTCCCTGATGGGAGAGGTTGTAGAAAAACATTGCCAGGGTGGGATGGATCTTTGAGAATGCTGGCGGCCTTTTCTTGACAGCAGGCCTGATAGATGGTTTCTATAGATGGGAGATTGGCCTTTGTGATTGTCCTAGCCGAGTTCACCACTCTCCGTAAACATCTCCAATCTTGAATGGTACCGTTGCCATACCAGGTAGTGATGCATTCAGACAGAATGTTCTCGATGACGCACCTATTAATGTTGGCAAGGGTATTCGCCACCATGCCAAATTTCATCAGCTGCCTGAGGAAGAAGAGACGTTTTGAACCTTTGTAACCAATGTGTCCGCGTGAAGAGTCCAAGAAAGCTTGTTGTGGATGACCACTCCCAGGAACTTGACACTCTCCACTTGTTCCACCTCTGTACTGTTAATGTTTAGGGGGCATGAGTAACATCCTGCTGAAAGTCAATAATGAGTTCCTTGCTTTTGCCGGCATTGAGAGCTAGGTTGTTCTCAGTGCACCATTTTTCCAGGTCTTCCACCTGCCATCTGTAGTCTGTTTCGTCACCATCTGAGATTCAACCGACTATGGTGGTGTCATCAGCGAACCTGTAAATGGCATTAGTCTGGTATCTGGCGACACAGTCATGGGTATACAGCAAGTACAGTAGGGGGCTGAGGATGCATCCCTGGGGGGCTCCAGTGTTGAGTGTTAGTGAGGATGAAATATTGTTCCCAATCTTCACTGATTGTGGCCTGTGGGTCAGGAAACTGAGGATCCAGTTGCAGAGAGTGGGGCTTGGTCCAAGATCACTAAGTTTAGTAATCAGTCTCGAGGGGATAATAGTGTTGAAGGCCAAACTGTAGTCAATGAGTAGGATTCTTACATAGCTGTTCTTGGTGTCAAGATGTTCAAGGGAGGAGTGAAGGGCAAGTGATATGGCATCTGATGTGGATCTGTTGCTCCAAAAGGCAATTTGGAGTGGATCAGGAGTAGTGGGGAAGCTGGAGTTGATTAATGCCATGACCAGCCTTGCAAAGCACTTCATGACCACCAAAGTTAGGGCCACTGGGTGATAGTCATTGAGACATGCTGCATGAGCCTTCTTAGGCACAGAGATGATGTTGGCCCTCTTGAAACTGGCAGGGACAGTGGCCTACTGCAGGGAGAGGTTGAAGATGTCCAAGAAGACCTCTGCCAGTTGATCTGCGCATAATCTGACTGCACGGCCTGGTACTCTGTCTGGTCGCATTACTTCCCTTGGATTCATACAAAGCAAAACTGATCTGAACTCTGATGCAGTAACAGTTGGGATAGGTTCGTCAGAAGTTGTCGGAATATGTGTTACCTCTCCGCCGAAATTCTGCTCAAAGCGAGCAGAGAATGTGCTGAGACAATCTGGGAGAGATGTGTCATTGTCTGCTGTCTTGCACTGTCTCTTTCTAGAACCTGTGATGTCATTCAGTCCTTGCCATTATCGCCGTGTGTCTATCTGGGTCACTAGTTTAGATCGGTTTTGGTCCTTTGGCTGTCTTAATGGCTCGGTGAAGGTTATACTTGAATTCCTTATATTTGAGTGGGTCTCCTGATCTGAAGGCCTTACACAAGTCTTTTTGCAGGTTCTGTATGTTCTGAATAGGAAATGGGAGGTCATGTTGCGGCTGTGCAGGACATTCGTCAGGCCACTTTTGGAATACTGCGTTCAATTCTGGTCTCCCTCCTATAGGAAGGATGTTGTGAAACTTGAAATGGTTCAGAAAAGATTTACAAGGATGTTGCCAGGGTTGGAAGGTTTGAGCTATAGGAAGAGGCTGAATAAGCTGCGGACATTTTCACTGGAGCATTGGAGGCTGAGCAGTGACCTTATACAGGTTTATAAAATCATGACGAGCATGGATAGGGTAAACAGACAAGGTCTTTCCCTGGAGTGGAGGAATCTAGAACTAGAGGGCATAGGTTTAGGGTTAGATGGGAAAGATTTAAGGAGCAACATTTCACTCAAAGGGTGGTGCATGTATGCAATGAGCTGCCAAAGGAAGTGGAGGAGGTTGGTACAATTACAACATTTAAAATACAACTGGATGGGTATTTGAATGGGAAAGGTTTCAAGGACACGGGCCAACTTCTGACAAATGGGGCTAGATTAATTTAGGATATCTGGTCGTCATGGACGAGTTGGATCACAGGGTTTTTTCCATGCTGTACATCTCTGTGACTCTATAAGTGAAGATGTATTGAGTTAGGGATTATACTGATATCAAATATAGCTCCTCTCAGTACTAGCCTTTGCCTTTTTGGTACACCATAGATACTCATGAGGGTAACTGACCCTTTTTGAGTTGAGAAGTGGATGGAGAGAACATGTTCTGAACCATTCATGGGGGTTCCTATCATTGAGAGTCGCAAGTTCCTTAAAGCAAAATCTTATGCAATCATGAGATTGTTTTAAAACAACAACATGGAATATTGATAATTTATCTTGACCAGAATGGAGTTCAGAAGATCAGGTGAGATATAGTAATTTTTGTATCGACAGGACTAAATCGTGAGTCCAGAAAGTCATTAAAATGCAAATGTTCATGTGGGGGGGACCTTGCTTGAGGCATTCGGGGTGTGCAATTAATTGCAGAATTTACTATTCCTATAGCTCTTATTGTCTGGCAACTTACATAAAACCAAATGCAATGGTCACCCCAGTGTTGAGGTTTGCAAACACAAAGCCTAACAAAGAGAGGTATGGAATAGCCATTTCATCATAAAACAGGTGTGAAAGGGCCAGCCCTCATTCCCCATCATATGGCACTGGCTTCTAACTTTGAATCAATTGAAGAAGAAGGGATTCTGTGGTTACACGATCAAAAATTATGCAATAATGGCTCATATTATTCAAGAACAGGTCAAACTACATCAATCTGGTACCCACAGCACAGAGAAGACCACCACTCAGCAAGAAGAACAAAACCCTGCCTAAACAGTCAACTGTGGCAGTGCACAGAGTGACTAATTTGTTTTCACCTATAAGAATATTACGATTTTCTACAGAAACTCAGACATAATTTTGTATGAAAACCCAGAACCTTCTAATCTCCATTTATCTCCTCCCACAGGGAACCAAACAGTCCTGCAATATTTACATCTTGACTCATAAAAAACATGTGATTTGTTTCTCATTTTTCTGTTAATACTCTGTGAATGTGTCATTTTTCTTAAGTACACATGTCTGTGTGTTTGAAAATGTGAGTGTTTCAGAGAACACCTCTGAGACACCCGGACCAACCAACCCAACCACCCCGTGGCTCAACACTTCAACTCCCCCTCCCACTCCACCAAGGACATGCAGGTCCTTGGACTCCTCCATGGCCAGACCACAGCAACACGATGGCTGGAGGAAGAGCGCCTCATCTTCCGCCTAGGAACCCTCCAATGGACACACTTTCCTCATTCCTGAAGAAGGGCTCATGCCCGAAACATCGATTCTCCTGTTCCTTGGATGCTGCCTGGCCTGCTGTGCTTTTCCAGCAACACATTTTCAGCTGGGGCCCTATTCTCTCCCTAGTTACTCTTTTGTTCTTAATGTATTTGTAAAAACCCTTTAGATTCTCCTTAATTCTATTTGCCAAAGCTGCATCATGTCCCCTTTTTGCCCTCCTGGTTTCCCTCTTAAGTATACTCCTACTTCCTTTATACACTTCTAAGGATTCAACTGATTCAATTTCACACTCCTTTCTCTAATATGCCTTGTACATTTTATAAATGCATTTACGGAATGTTGGCACAGCTGGCAAGGCCAGTATTTATTGCCTGCCCCTAATTGCCATTGAGAGAGATCTTGAATCACTGTAATTTTAAAGTATTCGCTTTGTATTGTCAGGGAGGGAGTTCTAGGATTTTACCCAGCAGCAATTAAGGAGTGGATAAATTTCCAGGTGAGGATGATAGTTAACCTGGAGGAAAAGTTGCAGGTATTGATGCTCTTATGCACCAGCTGCTCTGGGCAGATTAGTGAAGTGCTATTAAAGAAACCTTGGCAAGATGTTACAGTAGATTTTGTAGCTTTCTTACATTGTAAGATTGAGTGATTGTTGAAGTGATAGGAGGGATGCTGATCAAGACAGCTACTTTGCCCTGGGTGTACTGACCTTTTTGCATGTTCTTAAAGCTGCATCAAACCAGGCAGGTGAAGTTACTGCATCACACTCATGGTGTGTTGCTTGTAGGTGGAACAATAGCTTTGGAGTTCAGAAAGTGAATTCATGAGTCATTAGGCTCAGAATACCCAATCTCTCATTTATTTTTGTAGCCAGAATATTTATTTTCCTCTGTTGGCAAATCACACTCGCTGAACGTATTGGTACACAGGGTGACCCCAGCGCTATAAAGCATAACAGGAAAATGTTTACCTTACCTTGTTTTCAGCATAGGCGAGCCAGCGGCTTCCCAATGCTATTGGGTTGGGGTTTGGCCCTGGACATGGAAAGCAACCTGAAAAAGGGTGGAAAATAAAAAGCATTATGTATTCTGTTCTCAGACTGTTGCAGATTATCCACAGCCGAGAGTTGGCGTATCATTCTTAACCTGGCTATTAAGGCCTTCATAAAAATGCCCCATGTTAAAGCTCCCTAATGGAAACATACATTCAGCAACATCAAACAATTGAGTTGGGAGCTCAGTTACAAAGCTACCAAAGGGCATGAAAGCATGACACATAGACACATGTATGCTAGAAATGGATTGCCTACATACAGGACCTATTTTATCATGTTTCATAAAGTAAAGAAACTATATAGATACTGACAATTTAGATTAGTTTGTTAGTGGAAGTTTTTTGATTCTCCAGGTGGGATCTCTCTTTTTGCTGCTTCTGTGGTGTGTAAGAGGATCTATTGTTTCAAAGCAAGAGGAATGACGTCTGACAGGACAAGTGTTACTGAAACTGTTACACTTCCACGAAATGCACTTCGTAGTAATGAACCTTCTCTCATACTAGTGATAAGAAGCATGATAAAGTGGTATCTTACAAGGAAATGGCAATGATGGAATGTGGTGGAAGAAACTAAGAAAACGAATGAAATAACTTTCATTTCATTCATTTAACAAATCATCTCCAAGTCTGAATTTGCCGATTCAATGTTATTAAATTGATTAATTTTTGGATGGCCTTCATCCCCTGGACATATCTATTTATTCATTAATTACTAGTCACCATGCTCCTTTCAAGATAATACTGGATTTATTCATGGATTAATGAATGCACTCTCTATTGGTGCCACTGAATCATGGTTACATTTAGTGAAAGTTTTTCAATTAACTAGTTAATTGTAGTGGGGCCTGTTCTCCACAAATTTCCACTAAATTTTAGGGTGCTGCAGTTTTGTTTACCAATTCTCAGCTGTTCCTGGCTAAAGACTTCTTTAAAGAGGGCTGTAAAAGTGTTTTAAATTAAATAGAGAGGAGAAGGGCTTTGGAGAGAAGATATGTTGTCTTGCAAAGCAAAACAATATGGTACAATTGCAGCACAGCGACTTAGGCAATCAAACCCAGAGAGACACCAGAAGGGACAGAGTGTACAAACATAAAATAGGGTCAAATGGTAAAAAAGGAAAATTAAGGGCCCTCTGCTTAGATACAATTACAGTTTCAGAGCAAAATAAATGGGACTAATGGCACAAATAAATTTTAATAAGTACGGTCATGTAGCCATTACAGAGATATGGTTACAAGGAAATCGAAGTTAGGAACTAAACATTCAAGCATCTGCAAATTTTGAAAAGAATAGGCAGGAAGGAGAGGGTGGTGGGGTAACTTTGTTTATATGATGTGTAGTAAGTGCAATAGCAAGACATGATCTCAGATTAGATGATGTAGAATCTGTATGGATAGAGGTAAGAAATAACAGACGAAAGAAGACATAAATGGAAGTAGTCTGTCCCCTAACAGTTGCTATATTTGGGACAAAGAATAAATCAGGAGATAATGACAACATGACGGATAATCTTCATGTAGATTGGGAAAATCAAAGCGATAGATATCCACAAAGAAGAACTTATAGAGTGTATTCGGGACACCTTCCTCAGAACAATAGGTTGTGGATACCTGGGATCAGGCCATTTTGGATGCAGTAATGTGCGATAAGTATATTTGATAAACAATCTCGGAGTAAATCATCCCCTGTTAAATAATGACCATAACATGGTAGAATTTAGCATTCACTTTGGGAGAGGAAAACTAAATCACGTTCACTAGTGATTTTGAAATCAGATATACAGTTACATGCCTGTGAATAACTCATTAACTTATTAAAGGCTTAGTATCTATCATTTGAAACTGTTTAATTGAACTGGCAAATTACAATATAATTTTTCTTTCTACTTTATTCCTGAACTGTGTCTGTTGGTCTGTCTATCTGTTAATGAGTGGTATTATGATCAAAGAAGATTGGGTTTAAATTACAGAAGTTAAATTGCCATTATAGTGGAGTGACACAGGGATCAATGCTGGTGCCACAAATATCTACAATACCTATTAATGACTGGGTTGAGAAAAGTGGATGTGTTAATACATGACAAAAATAGGCAAGAAAGCAAGTGGTGACAATGACAAAGAGCATCTATAAAGGGTTATGGTCTGGTTAAGCGTGTGCAATCACAAAATTTAAAATATATCATGGTTTCTGGAATAATAATTGGGATTAACTTTGCAAAATAGCAACAATCCATTCTGTCTAACTGGTCAATACAAACATTTATGCTCGACTGAGCCGCTCACATCCAACCTTATGTGTTTCTCCAGCTTTTCTTTAAAAAAATCTAGATCCTTTGTATTTGAGTGCTTGAAATTGTGCAATTGGATATTGTGCACAAATGCTGAACATTCACATAATACTTCTTCATCCATATTTCAACAGCATCATCACTTACACTCAGAAAAACAAGAACAATAGCAGGAGGAAGGGTGAACAGAAATGTTTTGAATAGGATTTTGAAACTAGGAGATAAGTCCAAATGGTAGCAAAGGAACTAGGCATGTAAAAATTTACATATTTACCAGAAGGAGGATCTCAGCAAGTCACCCTCCGAGTTCAAGTGAAGACAAGTGACCAGCAGAGGACTGTGACAATGCAGATAGGCTGTTGGGGTGAAGATTTGTATTGGCGCAGTCACCACTACCAGAAGGAGGACCTCAGCAAGACACCCTCCGAGTTCAAGGGGAGAAAATGAGGACTGCAGATGCTGGAGATCAAAGTTGAGAGTGTGGTGTTTGAAAAGCACCGACGTCGGGATATCACACAGGAAAATGAGAGATGTTCTCTCCAAAATGGGCTTTGGGGAGGGAATCTGCAATTGGATCAGACTGCTCTACACCAACACTGTCAGTGCAGTCTCAATCAACGGGTGGGAATCAGATAGCTTCCCGGTCAGATCTGGAGTCAGGCAGGGCTGCCCTCTCTCTCCTGCCTTGTTTGTGTGCTGCATAGAGCGATTTGCCGAGTCCATCAGGAAGGATGCGAGCCTGACAGTGGTGACTATTCCTGGCAGCGGGGGCCTGCAGGTTAAGGCCTCCCTGTACATGGATGATGTACAGTTCGAACGGGCCTCGGGGGCCAAGGTAAACCGAGGCAAGCGCAAGGCCATGCTCTTCGGGAACTGGGCCGACCAATCCTCGATCCCCTTCACCGTCAGGACCAACCACCTGAAGGTGCTGGGTATTTGGTTTGGGGGGGCAGGGGCGTGCACCAAGTCTTGGGAGGAGCTTATCAGCAAAGTGAGGCAGAAACTGAACAGATGGAAGCTACGGTCGCTCTCCGTCGCGGGAAAAAATCTGGTCATCAGGTGTGAGGAACTGTCATTGCTATTATACGTGGCACAGGTCTGGCCTATTCCCAGAACCTGTGCCGCTGCAGTCACCCGAGCCATCTTCCAATTTATATGGAGGTCAAAGATGGACCGGGTCCAAAGGGATTCGCTGTAAAAGATCTGGGCAACAGGGGAAAATAATACACCCAATGCCACCCTGACCCTGATGGCCACCTTTGTGTGTGGCTACATCAAGCTGTGCGTGGATCCCCGGTACACAAACACCAAGTGTCACTACGTACTGAGGTTCTACCTGTCCCCGGTGTTGCGGAGGATGGGCCTGGCCTCGCTGCCGCGGAACGCTCCGAGTAGTTGGACCGTTCCGTATCACCTGTCCTTCGTGGAGAAGTTTATGAAGAAAAACACCTTTGACCATTGGAAGTGGTCAGCACGTAGTGTCCTTGAGACCCTTTGGGAAAAGGAGAGGGCGGATCCTATCGAGCGGTTCCCTGAGCAGACTGTCAAAGTCATTTGGCAGAATGTCTCATTGCCAGAACTTTCCTACAAGCACCAAGACATGGCTTGGCTGGTGGTGAGAAGGGCTCTGCCTGTGAGATCCTTTATGCACACCCAGACTCTCTGCTGCACCGCACACTGCCCTCGAAGCAGCTGCGGGGGGGACAAGACTGTCACACACCTCCTTCTGGAATGTGCCTATGCAGAAGAAGTCTGGAGAGGAATGCAGTGGTGTTTGTCAAGGTTCGTCCCAAGCAGCGCAGTGACGCAGGACTCCGTGCTCTACGGTCTGTTCCCCGGGACGCACAGCGAGACGAACATCAACTGTGCCTGGAGGATCATCAACTCAGTGAAAGATGCTCTCTGGGCGGTCCGAAACCTGTTGATCTTCCAGCTGAAGGAGTTGACCCCGACTGAGTGTTGCAGACTGGCACATTCCAAGGTCCAGGACTATGTGTTGAGGAACGCGCTGAAGCTTGGGGCAGCTGCCGCCAAGGTGCGGTGCGGAAAGACCACTGTGTAATATCTGCCTGCCTAAGAAGAAAAGAGGGCCCACGCAGTCATTTGGGCTCTGCTGACGCCTCAGCAGAAGAGGTGGATTGTAAATGTACAGACTTGTATATATGAAAAATAAATTTTGATGTCTGTATGTAAAGCAAGGTAATGTGTGCACAAGAATGGCATGACCAATTGTATAGAGATCCAAATAAGTTTATGAATAAAGTTTATTTTTGAAATAAAAAAAAGATGGAAAAGCATAGCAGGTCAAGCAGCATCTGAGGAGCAGGAAAATCCTGATGAAGGGCTTAGGCCTGAAATGTCAATTCTCCTATTCCTCAGATGCTGCCTGGCTTGCTGTGCTTTTCCAGCACCACACTGTCCACCCTCTGAGTTCAAGTAAAAACAAGCAACCAGCAAAGGACAGTCACTGGCCCAGACACTAGATCATTGTAGTGTTTCCCTCTTTCCCTGAGTAAAATAAAGGTGGAGGAGTGAAATGATGTGCAAATGCAAAGTTTGTTGATAACAGAGTAAGACGTAAGGCTTTGGCTTGACAGGCTTTGGACAGCAGTGGCTCAGCAAGAACAGGTAAGTTAAGGTAAAGTCCTTTTAACTTTCATTTTTAGTTTTACAGCAGTTAAGATGGCAGTTCGGGCAGTTGCATGCTCCTCCAGCAGGATGTGGGAGCTGAGGGACACTTCCATTGTCCCTGATGACTACACGTGTGGGAAGTGCACCCAGCTGCAGCTCCTGGGAGACTGTGTTAGAGAACTGGAGCTGGATGCACTCAGGATCATCCAAGATGCTGATGACACTAAAATAGGTCATATTGTGGACAATGAGGAAGGTTATCAGAAAATGCAGCAGGACCTTGATCAGCTGGGGAATGGCAAATGGAGTGTAATATATATAAGTGTGAGGTCTTGCATTTTGGAAAGTCAAATCAAGGTAGGAGTTTCATGGTGAATGGTAGGGCCTTTCAGGAGTTTAGTGGAACAGAGGGATCTTACAGTTCAGGTTAACATTGCTCTGAAAGTGGAGTCACAGGTAGACAGAGCAGTGAAGAAAGCTTTTGGCACAATGGCCTTCATCAGTCAAGGCACTGATTACAGATGTTGGAAAGTTATGTTGCAGTTATACAGGACATTGGTAAGGCTGCACTTGGGATTATTGTGTTCAGTTTTGGTCATCTTGTTCTAGGAAGGATGTTATAAAACTGGAAAGAGTGCAGAAGAAATTTACAAGGACGTTGCCTGGGCTCAATGGCCTGTGTTATAGGGAGAGCTTGGATAAACTAGGACAGGAGACTGAGGCAGGACCTTATAAAGGTGTATAAAATCATGAGGCGTGGATAAGGTGAATGCACTCAGTCTTTTTCCCAGGGTTGGGGAATCGAGGACTAGAGAGCATCAGTTTAAGGTTAGAAGGGAAAGGATAAAAGGGAACCTGAGAGGCAACCTTTTTACACAGTGGGTGATATCCATTTGGAACATGCTGCCAGTGGAAGTGGTTGAGGCGAGTACATTAACAACATTTAAAAGGCATTTGGACAAATACATGGATAGGAAAGAATTAGAAGGCTAAGGACCAAGTGTAGGAAAATGGAGTTAGTGTGGACGGACATTTTGGTCAGCATGGACCAGTTTGGGCCAAAGGGTCTGACTCTGTGCTATAAGACTCTATGACTATATTTGTAAATACTGTATAATTTTCTACTTGATCTCATACATGTTGGACGATTCATTGGTAAATACTTGTGCACATAAAAACAGCTACTCCCCTTTCAAGGGCTGTTTGATAGCTAATTTGTTCAATCTCATAACACAGCCAACAGGTTGATTATCAACTTTCAAATTATTTGATATGGTCACAGCTGGCAGGCTATATGCCATCACAAGTGCCCTCCTCACTCCAAAGATCTACCAGAATAATCTGGAGAAGAATTTGATTTTTTTACTAATTTACTCAAAAGAATATAAACACTGCATGCTTAAATATTTCTGTTTGATTACCTAATTTTAAAAGAGCACAAGAGGACACTAAGTAATATCAGTGGTGGCTTGTTGAGTTAGTAGTTATGTAATTACAGTGTCACATTGTGTGAATAAATGTAAAACTGAGTAAAGGTTGACCTATGGCCACTTCCTTCAACAACTGGCTATGAGAAGTAAAACAAAGCAGCAGTTGAGACAGAAGTATCAGGTGTCATGAGTAGACACTGATGGCATAGCAGGAGATGAAAAAATGCTTAACGCAACAGAAGTATATATTTTAAGCTAGTTCAAATTAAGTGGGTTAATAGTTGTGCCAAAAAAGAAGAGAGAAGAATTTTAAGTGAACACTTCTGCATTCTGAAAACCCACAATATGACTTTAGGGACAGGACTTATTTACTTCTCTTTTATTGGTAACTGTGCCCATCAGTTGCCAATATTAGAAACAACTCGTCAAGAAAGCCTGAAGGAAAATCAGTTTCAGAATGCACTTGAGTGCACCTCCTTTGTGTTTATTCACAGGATACCACATCCATTTTAACTGCCCACACAAAGACAGATATAGAATTGAAACTTAAATATAGGTTAATACAATCCTAAAGGCATTGACTTTCAAAATAATCTACTTTGGTTAGTATGACAAAAAATGTTCAATCTGCTCTGCAGAAATACGACTGATATAACATCTGAAGTGAAGTGTGATGGGAGATCTGTTGATGGGCGATCAAATATATTTCCTCATTGGGAATGTGCGATGGAGTTTAAATTCTCCCCATTAATCTCCTGACTAAATAACAATAAATGTTTAAGTTGTACCACTGATTTACTCTTGCCATGAGAGAGCTAGCTGTCCTATGGGGAAACATTGAATTTCTGTTGCGGTAAGATTTTCTTCATCTCCTGCTGTACCATTAGTGTCTTCTCATTTAATCCGTTATATCTGTCTAAACTTGCTATTTTGTTTTACTTCTTATCGCCAGTTGTTGAAACAGGAGACCTGAAGTCAATCTTTATTCCATTTCAGATTTTTATTCACACTGTGAATTAAATAGATGGCACCTTGACTCTGGAATTTAGAAAAATGACAGCTGATCTTATTGAATCATGATTTGCTGCAGAAAATATCAAAATCAAGTCAAAGTTTTTGGTCACAAGTAAAATCTTTCTTGAGACATTAAGAGACACAATAAATAAATTTTATTCTGAAAATGCAATCTATTTTAACAAGCTTTGATATTTCACTAAATATTTCATTTTATTTAAACTCTTATTACAGACATTAGAAATTTCAGTGAATCAGAGAAAAGACAGATGAAAAAAATAAGTGGGAACCAGTGTGAGGGGATTATGGGATCCCAGCATCAGATTGCATAGTCAGAATGATAGTTTACTTAAACATTTATAGTTAAAATCTGAGGACACAGAAAGGTAATGGGAAAAGTGTGACAAAAGCTTACAACATTAGTAGAATTCCAGTGGTGTGAACTGGTGTGCAAAGAGGTAGGGAATTTTAATATCTGTTAATAATTAACAGATTACTAATTTGTCCATATATTTATTTGATACAATAACCTAATTTATGGCACTAAAACAGATGCTTCTGTCCAGTTGGCCATGTGGGTGTTTATTCTCTTAATTTATCGTAAACAATCTATTGTCATTTCAAAGATGCTTTCTTTCAGTCCTCAAAGTGTTAAAAAGTATATGGAAGCAGATTACAAAAATATTCATTGGCATTGCTTGCCAAATTTCTAAATAGCACTGGCCCTTGCGGTCAGTAAAACACCACTGACTTTGAACATGATGGACAGGCATGTGACCTGCACCAGACACTGTGGCCTAATCCTTCCCAATGTGATTTCATCAAATATTAACCACCAAAGCCCATAAACAACTTTGGAAAATATTGCCAAAAAGCACCAAAGCAAGCAGTTTTCAACTGTTTCCAGAGCTAAATTTGACAACCTTCGCTTCTGGTGTTTAATATTCAGGAATAATAACAGGATTCAAATTTGGAATTTTCTAAGTCACTATTTTGGGCTCATGTTGGGGGATTTGAAATAATAATGATCTGTTTCTTGACACCAAAATAAAACTAATATCTTAGGTTTGTGGACAGATACAGTCAAGTAACTGGGTTATCTCTAGGAAAGGTAGGAGAGATAGGTAGGAGAGATAGGCAGGAGTCTCCTGCGGCTATCCCCATCACAAACAAGTTTTGGAAAATGTAGTAAGTGATGGACTCTCAGGGAAATGTAGTTGGGTGGGTGGGGGTGTTGGCAGTTGTTCGTGGTGGGACCCAAAGAGATAGTGAGAAAAGAGAAGTCTGAGGCTGGTACAGTTGAGAAGAGGAGCAAGACAAATAGTCAAGATAAAGAAGAACAAGGCAGAGAACAAAGTAAGACTGGTAAATTAAACTATATTTATGTCAATGCAAGAGGACTGATAGGTAAGACAGATCAATTCAGGACAGGGTTGGGAACATGGTACTGAGATTTCATTCCTATTAATGAAATATGGCTCAGGGAAGGGCAGGAATGGCAGCTTAATGTTCCAGAGTATAGATGCTATATAAAGGATAGAAAGTAGAGCAAAAGAGAAGGGGGAATGGTGTTATTGGTTAGGGATAACATTACAGCTGTACTAAGGAGGATAGTTCTGGGAGTATGTCTAGTGAAATTATTTGGGTGGAAATGAGAAATAAGAAAAGAATTCATAGTCAGCATGGTTTTGTGAAGGGCAGGTCGTGCCTCACAACCTTATTGAATTCTTTGAGAAGGTGACTAAGGAGGTGGACGAGGGGAAAGCGGTAGATGTGGTGTATATGGATTTTAGTAAGGCGTTTGATAAGGTTCCCCATGGTAGACTATTGCTAAAAATACGGAGGTATGGCATTGAGGGTGAGTTGGAGGTTTGGATTAGGAGTTGGCTGGCTGGAAGAAGACAGAGGGTAGTAGTTGATGGCAAAGGTTCATCTTGGAGTGCCGTCACTAGCGGTGTTCCGCAAGGATCTGTTTTGGGACCATTGCTGTTTGTCATTTTTATAAATGACCTCGAG
>NC_057737.1:3276325-3298226 GCF_004010195.1 Chiloscyllium plagiosum | reverse complement strand
ACTGGAACGGGTGCAGAGGATGTTTACCAGGATGTTGCCTGGTATGGCAGGAAGATCGTATGAGGAGAGGCTGAGGCACTTGGGGTTGTTTTCATTGGAGAAAAGAAGGTTTAGGGGTGACTTGATAGAGGTGTACAAGATGATTAGGGGTTTAGATAGGGTCGACAGTGAGAATCTTTTTCCACGGGTGGAGTCAGCTATTACAAGGGGGCATAGCTTTAAATTAAGGGGTGGTAGGTATAGGACAGATGTTAGGGGTAGGTTCTTTACTCAGCGAGTCGTGAGTTCATGGAATGCCCTGCCAGTAGCAGTGGTGGACTCTCCCTCATTATGGGCATTTAAGCGGGCATTGGATAGGCATATGGAGGATAGTGGGCTAGTGTAGGTTAGGTGGGCTTAGATCGGCGCAACATCGAGGGCCGAAGGGCCTGTACTGCGCTGTATTCTTCTATGTTCTATGTTCTATGTTAATTACCTCCTTGTTGGGATTCTACTATAGGTCACCCAAATAGTCAGCAAGAAATTGAGAAGCAAATTTGTAAGGAGATCTCAGACATCCATAAGAATAATAGAGTTCAAATGGTAGGGGATTTTAACTTTCCAAACATAGATTGGAACCACCACAGCGTTAAGGACTTGGATGTAGAGGAACTTGTTAAGTGTGTATATGAAAAATTTCTTATCTAGTACGTGGATGTACCTTCTAGAGAAGGGTCAAAAGGTGTGGTGCTGGGAAAGCACAGCCAGTCAGGCAGCATCCAAGGAGCAGGAGAGTCAACATTTTGAGCATAAGTTGTTCATCAGGAATGTGAAAAACCTTATCTTGGGAAATAAGGCAAGGCAAATGATTGAGATGTCAGTGGGGGAGCACTTTGGGGCCACTGATCATAATTCTATTGGTTTTAAAATAGTTATGGATCCAAAAGTCAAAGTTCTAAATTGGAGTAAGACAAATTTTGATGGTATTCGGCAAGAATGTTCAAAAGTTTATTGGGAGAGGTTATTCATGGGTAAAGGTGCAGTTGAAAAATGGGAGACCTTCAAAAATAAGATAATGAGAGTTCAGAGGGATTATGTTCCTGTTAGCATGAAGGGCAAGGCTGGCAGGTGTAGGGAATGCTGGATAAAGATAAATTGAGGTTCTGGTCAAGAAAAAGGAGGCATAAGGCAGGTATAGACAGCTGGGATCGAGTGAATCTCTAGAGGAGCATAACAGCAATAGGAAATCAGAAAGGCAAAAAGGGGCCATTTGGCAAGTAGGATTAAGGAAAATCCAAAGAGATTCTACAAATACATTAAGGACAAAAGTGTAACTATGGAGAGAATACGGCCCCTTAAAGGTGAACAAGACTGCCTATGTGTGGACCAGCAGGAGATGGGTGAGATACTAAATGAGTATCACAGATCAGTACTTATTGTGGAGAAGGATATAGAAGTTGAATAATTTGAAGAAATAAATAGAGATATCTTGAAATGTGGCCATATTACAGAAACTAGACGTCTTCAAATGCATAAAGGTGGATAAATCCCCGGGACTTGGTCAGGTCTACCCCAGAGTTAGGGGGAAGATATAGAAGTGGTTGCTGAGATATATGTATCATCAATAGCCAAGGGTGAGGTGCTGAAAGACTAGAGGATGGCTAATGTGGTGCCATTATTTTAGAAAGGTGGTAAGGGAAGGCCAGGGAACTATAGATCGGTGATCCTGACGTCAGTGGTGGGTACGTTGGAGGGGATTCTGATGGACAGGATTTGGAAATGCTTTTGGAAATGTAAAAACTGATTCGGGATACTTAATCTGGTTTTGTGGTGGGAAATCATGTCTCATTTACTTGATTGAGTTTTTTGAAAAAGTGACAAAGTAGATGGATAAAAACAGAGCGGTGGACATGGTCCAAATGGATTTCAGCAAGGCGTTCAACAAGGTTTTGCAAGGCAGACTGGTTAGCAAGGTTATGTCAAATGGAATCCAGGGAGAGCTAGTCATTTGGATACAAAATTGGCTTGTACATAGGAGACAGAGGGTGGTAATAGAGGGTTGCTTTTTGAACTTTTTGAGGCCTATGACCATCCGTGTGCTGTAAGCATCAGTGCTGGTCCACTGCTTTTTGTCATTTATCTAAATGATTTGGATGTGAACGTTGGAGGTACGGCTAGTAAGTTTGCAGATGGCATCAAAATTGGTGGTGTAGTGCACAGTGAAGAAGGTTATCTCAGAGCAAAATGGGACCTTGATCAGATGGGCAAATGGACCAAGGAGGGGCAATGGAGTTTAAATTTGATAAATGTTTGGAATTGCATTTTGGTAGGCAAATCAAGGCCTTATAACTGAACACTTAATGGTAGGGCCCTAGGGAGTGTTGCCAGACAAAGAGACCTTGGGGTGCATAGTTGTTTGAAAGTGGAGTCACAGGTAGGCATGGTAATGAAAAAGGCACTTTACTGCGCTTGCCTTCATTGGTCAGTGCATTAAGTATAGGAGTTGGGATATCATGCTGCAGCTGTACAGGACATTGGTTAGGCCACTTCTGGAAATCTGCATTGAATTCTAGTCTCTCTGCTATTAGAAAAAATATTATACAAAAAAGATTCACAAGGATGTTGCCAGGGTTGGAAGGGTTGAGCTACTTGGAAAGGCTAAATAGGCTGAGATTATTTTCCCTGGAGTATCAGACGCTGAGGGATGATCTTATAAGGTTTATAAAATCATGAGGGGTGAGGATAGGGTGAATAGCAAAGGTCTTTTTTTCCCAGAGCAGGGGTGCACAAAACTAGAGGGCATAGGTTTAAGGTGAGAGGAGAAAGATTTAAAAGGGACCTAAGGGGGAATGTTTTCATGCAGAGGATGGTCTACTTGAGGAAGTGGTGGAGGCTGGTACAATTACAACATTTAGAAGGCATCTAATGGGTACATGAGTAGGAAGCATTTAGAGGGATATGGGCCAAATGCTGGCAAATGGGACTGGATTAATTTAGGATATCTGGTTGGCATGGATGAGTTGGATTGAAGAGTCTGTTTCTGTGCTGTACATGTCAAGATTAGAGTGGTGCTAGAAAAGCACAGCAGGTCAGGCAGCATCTGAGGAGCAGGAAAGGTGACGTTTCGGACAAAAGCCTCCCGTGCTCCTGATAAAGGGCTTTTGCCCGAAACGTCGATTTTCCTGCTCCTCGGATGCTGCCTGACCAGCTGTGCTTTTCCAGCACCACTCTAATCTTGACTCTGATCTCCAGCATCTACAGTCCTCACTTTCACCTTCTGTGCTGTACATCTCGACTAGTCGTTAATTCTTATTGGCAGCTGAGATTGTGGACGCATTGGTTATCATATTCTAAAATTACCTGGATTCTGGAAAGGCTCCAGTGGATTGGAAAAATGGTAATGTAACCCCTGATCCTAAAAAGGAGTGGGGCAGAAAGTATGAAACTAAAGACCAATTAGTTTAATATTTGTCATTGAGAAATTATTTGGGAAGTAGTAACAGGACATTTGAAAATTCAAAAGCAATCCATCAGAGTCAGCATGATTTTATGAAGGGTAAATTGTGCTTGAATAATTTGCTCGAGTTCTTCAAAGCTGTAGTAAAAACTGGATAGTGGGGAGTCCTTTAGCGTATCTGGACTTCCAAAAAGCATTGGATAATGTGCCACATAAAAGTTTAACACAAGGTACGATCACATAGGTTCAGAGGTGATATATTAGCTTGAATACAGGATTCGCTAGCCAACAGAAAGTTGAGATAAGTTTTTTTTTGGTGGGAAGCTGTAACTAGTGGGGTTACACAGGATTTGGTCCTCAGGCTCAACTAATTACAAGCTGTATTAAATACTTTGATGCAAGCTGTATTAAATACTTAGATGCAAGGATAGAATGTATTATAAACAAATTTGCATGACACTAAAATAGGTGGGAAAGAAAGTTGCAACAAAGAAATAAGAAATTTACAAGGAATATGGATAGGTTAGGTAAATGGACTAAAATCTGGCAGATAAAGGTTAACATGGATAAGTGTGAGGTTATCCATTTTGGTCAGAAGAATAAAAGGCAACTTATTATCTAAATGGAGAGTTAACTTCAAAATGCTTCAGTGCAGAGGGATCTCGATGTCCTCATGCATGAGTTACAGAAAGCTCGCATACAGGTATAGCAGGTAATAAGGAGCACAAATGGAATTTTGGCATTTATTGCTGTAGAGAAAAAGTACAAAAGCAGGGAAATGTTGTTAAAATTCTACAAGGCATAAGTGAGACTGTATCTGAAGTACTGCACACACTTTTGTTCCCTTTGAAATCACTCGAGGCCAGATTCCTGTCATCAAGTCACGCTTAGTTTGCACATGCATACTACTTGATGCTGGTCTGGCTTCCTCAGAGCCAGCTCTCAGAGAACAGAACCTCTGACACTCCCGTTTATATCTGTCAGCCAGGGCTCCTTGGTCCAAATGAAGAGCCCAAATCAGGGAATTTATATTTTGAGATCCACCTGGATGACCTTGTTACAATCACTATACCCCCCTAATTGAGGAAGGATGTAATTGCAATGGAGGCAGTTCAGGGAATGGTCACAAGATTAATTGCAGAGATGAAAGGCTTGTCTTAAAAGTTGAGCAGTTTTGACCTATACTTGCTGGAGTTTAGAAGGATGAGAGGAGTTCTAATTGAGAAATATAATCTGCTAAAGGAATCTGACAAAGCAGAGCAAATGTTTCCCCTTGGGGGCAATCTAGAATGATAGTTTATAGTTTTAGGCTAAAGGGTGGCAGAGGCAAGGAGAAATTACTTATCTTAAGGGGTCATGGATCAGTAAATTCACTATCTCAGTATGGACACCTAGAGACTGAAATATTTTAAGAAGATAGACAGATTTTTAATTAGCAATGGTTTAAAGGGTTTGGGGAATGGGTTTGAAAAGTGGAGTTGAGCCATGATCAAATTAAGTGGTGATGTAGGCTCAAGGGGCTGAATTGCCCACTCCTACTCCTAGTTCTTGTGTTCTTATGTAGGGGGAATGTCTCAACTGTCTAAAGTGCCTCTCTCTAATGGAAAAAACTGCAACAATGATGGTGGCCATGTTTGGTGCAAGTAATCTCTTCACATTGTCCCTTATGATATTAAGAACCATCTGTAACACATAATGTGTTCACATCTGCAGTTCACAGAACATTTCTTCCATTGATAGCTAATAATAATCCAAAGCACATTAGTCTGTCAGTAACAATGGAATGCCAAAGGAGCAGAACTTCAAAGCATAATATTTACGAATGTTGTGATCTCTTTACGGTTATACAGTATTCATACATACTTGTGACGAAGAATTTTTTGGTGAAAGTACAGCTGTCGAAGGTAGCAATCTTTTCCTGTAACACAACTACCAAAACCCTGAGAAAGAAAATATAGAACAATCAGAAAATATTGCATATCCTATTTTCCCCACTGTAGCTGCAAGTGAATATTTCAGATGGAACATGGGTAACAGCATCTTCTGCATTCTGATTATATTCACTACAAGATGCAATTTTGAAAAACCTTGACTGTCGCACACAAATCATATCTGCATTTTAAACCAGTAATAAGGTTGCAATGGGTAAGGAGTGAGTTTCTTTCAAGCTGCTATAAATCAGTATTTATAAAAAGAGAAGTAATGTGATTGCCTTTGACAGATTGCTATATCATTATAGTTATGATATTTCAAACAAGACATTAAACTAAAGACCTGTGTCCCCATTTTGGAAAATGTGAAAAATTCTATGACAGTGTCAGAAGGATGTCAGGGGAGTTTGCCCCAGTATCCTAGTCAGCACTTATCCATCTATTAACATCAATAATAACAGATTAATGATCATTATTACATTACTGTAAACTTGTTGTGTGAAAATTGCCTTCTGTGTTTCCTACATTACAATAATCATTGCATTTCAAAAAATAGTTAACTATCTGTGAAACACTTTGATATTGTAAAGGTTATTACAGAATTGCAACATAATCTGTTTTCTCCCCACAATTGAGTGGGAAAAAAACATATTGAAGACATGATGAGAAAATATTTAGAAGAGCTAAATTAAGAAAATGACAACCAGACAGAAAACTGGTCTTGCAGGAATATTGGTTAGAATGGGTAAGATGACTTACTATCTAACAGAAGTCCAATGTCACAAACTTATTTTCTGTAAACATGAAGGATCGCAAATTAATATTGCAATTCTTCACACAAAGAATTCCCATTGTTAATTGAGCCTGAGATGAGACACTGCCACAAGCAGTGAGGAAGAAATATACAACAACCGTGTCTGCGTGGGTTTCCTCCGGATGCTCCGGTTTCCTCCCACAGTCCAAAAATGTGCAGGTTAGGTGAATTGGCCATGCTAAATTGCCCGTAGTGTTAGGTGCAGGGGTAAATGTAGGGGAATGGGTCTGGGTGGGTTGCGCTTCGGCAGGTCGGTATAGACTTGTTGGGCCGAAGGGCCTGTTTCCACACTGTAAGTAATCTAAATCGAAAAAGAGGATTGGTAGTATAGAATTTGAATTTTGCTGAAAAGATATGTCACCAAAGCTTTTCGCCCTGCACTCATCAGGATAAGGGGAATGGAATACAAAAGTGCAGACGTTTGCTAATTTGTAGCAAGTATTGGTTAGTCTACATCTTGTGTACTGTGCACAAGTTTTGTCTCAAGAAAAGTTGTAAATGTGCCAGAGGTAGTTCACAGAGGATTCACTCAACTGGGATGGGGGCTTTGTCTTACAAGGAAAGTTTGGACAGATTTGACCTGCATTTACTGGAGTTTAGATTAAAGACAATCTTACTGTAACATATAAGGTCTTCATGGTATTTGACAGGGTGAATGGGAAGGGAATATTTTCCAGAACAAGGGAACACAGTATAAAAATAAGGCAGTATCTATGTAAGACGTAGAGAGGAAAAAATGGTTTTCTCTCAGAGGGTGAAGAACCTTTGGAACAAAGGCAAAAAGGATCATTGAATATTTTAAAACAAAGATAGACTCTTGACTAACAAGAGAATCAAAGGATGCCTGGGTAGTAGAAAAATGGAGTTGAGGTGACAATCAAATCAGTCATGATCTTATTAAATATGCAGCAGGTTCTAAAAGACCGAATGGGCTATTCCTGCTCCTAATTCATATATGTATATGTTTAATAAGTACAAGATTCTGAATTTCAAACAACTGCAACAATTTACACTACAGGAAGAGACTGCTGATTCACTGGCAAGTCAAATTAGTTTAGCAAAGGTAACTAGAAATCTTGTAGTTGTCCTCTTGTGTTCAAATGAAAAACTACAGCAGAACTGACACATGAAGAGAAATTGGATCAATTAGGTCTATATTCACGGGTGTTTAAAAGAGTGGGTGGGGGAAAATCTCACAGAAATCCAAAAATTCTAACAGGACTAGACAGATTAAACACAAGAAGGACGTTCCCAATGACTGTGAATTCCAGAACTAGTTGTCATAATTTAAGGATAGTGTTGTAGACCAGACCAAATCCCTTCAAAATATATCAAGAAGATAGCCTAGACCCAAACTTCTTATTTCAATTAAAGGGAAGTGTAAGGCACTGAGTTCTGGATGTGACTCAATTGGCCCACCACTAGGCTTTAAGCAAAATGCAATTTATTCTTAAAGCATAGTTAAAATACAAACAAAAACTGGCATAACTTTAACTTTATCGAAATACTTGAAAAATACAACATCAGGTTATAGTCCAACAGGTTTATTGGGAAGTACTAGCTTTCATAGCGCTGCCCCTCCATCAGGTAGCTAGTGGAGCAGGATCATAAGACACAGAATTTATAACACAAGATCATAGTGTCATGCATCTGATATGATATATTGAACAAACCTAGATTGCTGTTAAGTGTTTCATCTTTTCAAATAGGTTGCAGGTTTTGATTCATTAATATGTAAAACCCAGAACTCCTTTCAAATCACATTCCTGAGATAACTTAAGGTGACATCTAAGCTCAGACAATTCATTAAAGGTGTGAGGTGTGTCTGTATTCCAATCTTGAGTCAGACTGGTTCTATTTCCAAAGTAGGAATTTATAAAATGTTGCATGGATTGACTTCCTGCATTGACTGCCTGCAGACTGTGTGCTTTTTAAGCAAAATAGAATGTATCTGTAAACACAATTCTGCAAATGCAAATTCACCCCATAGATTTGTGTGAGTGTGCATGCATGCATGTGAGGGAGAGAGTGTGTATGAGAAAGAGTGCAAGTGTGAGTGCGTGCATGTGTGAGTGTGACCGAGTATAAGACTGTGAGAGGGTGTGCGCTTGAGTGTGAGTGTGGGGGTGGATATGCACGTGTGGCTAAGAGACACAGTGTGTTTCAGGGTCTGCATGAATGTGTGAGTATGTAAGTGTGTGTGTGTATGTGTGTGTGTGTGTGTGCTAGTGTATGAGAGTGTATTGTGTAGCGGGGTCACCTGCAGTGTGACATGAACTCCAGGTCCCAGTTGAGGCCATCTTCATGGGTATTGAACTTGGCTATCAGCCTCTGCTCGGCTACTCCGCATTGTTGCATATCCCAAAGCTAAAGCGGTCAGGGGCATTCGTCCTCGGATCTTTGGGTGACTATCCTCCATGGCGGACTTCAGGATATGCACAAGACAGAGTGGCCAAGCAGAGGCTGATAGCTAAGTTTGATACACAAGAGCATAGCCTCAACCGGGACCTGAGGTTCATGTCACACAGCAGACTATACTCTGTCTATTCTCTCTATTGTCTCTCTGACACACTCACATGAGCACACACCCTTACACACTCTCACACTCCCGCAAATTCTCTCTCATACTCATGCTGTCTCTCAGACACACACACATACACCTCCCCCCGTCCCTCACAGGCACATATTCTGCCACACCCACACGCACACTCGACCAAGCATGCATGCTCACACTCTCTCTCTCTCCCTCTCACATGTACGCAGATACACACAAGTGTATGGGGTGAATTTGCACTTGCAGACACATTCTATT
This sequence comes from Chiloscyllium plagiosum, assembly GCF_004010195.1. Classification (NCBI taxonomy): domain Eukaryota; kingdom Metazoa; phylum Chordata; class Chondrichthyes; order Orectolobiformes; family Hemiscylliidae; genus Chiloscyllium; species Chiloscyllium plagiosum. The sequence continues at coordinate 3,289,233 of NC_057737.1, read as the reverse complement.
TTGCTCAAAAAGCACACAGTCTCCAGGCAGTCAATCCATGTAACATTTTATAAATTTCTACCTTCGAAATAGAACCAGTCTGACTCAAAATTGGAATACAGACAGACTCTAACCTCACACCGCTAATGCATTGTCTGAGCTGAGATGTCACTTTTTTTTAATAAAACCTTACTTTATCTCGGGAAAGTGACTTGAAAAGAGTTCTGGGATTTATGTATTAATGAACTGAAACCTGCAACCCATTCGAAAAGATGAAAGACATAACAGCAGTCTGGGTTTGTTGAATATATCGTATCACACTAAGATTTTGTGCTATAAATTCTGTGTCTTATGATCCTGCCCCACTAGCTACCTGATGAAAGAGCAGTGCTCTGAAAACTAGTATTTCCAAATAAACCTGTTGGACGATAACCTGGTGTTGTGTAATTTTTAACTTTGTCCACCCCAGTCCAACACCAGCACCTCCACATCATAAAATAACATACAATTTCACTACTAATCATCAACTGTTCCAATACAACAACATCTCCAAAAACATACCATTGGCAAAGGCAATGAGTGAATAAAATTTTAAAGTATGGTATAGCAACAGTCCAGTATTAGGTGTAGGCCCTTCAAATGTATTCAAGAAACTCTGGTTTGATGAGTGTAATTACAAAGAGATCTTGGTCAATTGGGTCAAGGGGCTGAGGAGTTGCAGATGGAGTTTAATTTGGATAAATGCAAAGTACTGCATTTTGATAAAACAAACAAGAGCAGGACTTATATGATTAGAAGTAGGACCTTGGGTATTGTTGCAGAACAGAGAGACCCAGGGGTTCTGGAACATAATTATTTGAGGTTTGTAACCTTATAGAAGTTTATAAAATCATGAGGGGTTATAGATGAAGTGAATGGCAAATGTCTTTTCCCTCTGGTGGGGGGATTTCAAGACTAGTGGGCAGACTTTCCAGGAGGAGCGGTTCCACCATAGAACACACCAGATGGCCTCCTTCTTTAGAGACCGCAATTTCCCTTCCCACGTGGTTAAAGATGCCCTCCAACGCATCTCATCCACATCCCGCACCTCCGCCCTCAGACCCAACCCCTCCAACCGCAACAAGGACAGAACGCCCCTGGTGCTCACCTTCCACCCTACCAACCTTCGCATAAACCAAATCATCCGCCGACACTTCCGCCACCTCCAAACAGACCCCACCACCAGGGATATATTTCCCTCCCCAACCCTCTCCGCCTTCCGCAAAGACCGTTCCCTCCGTGACTACCTGGTCAGGTCCACGCCCCCCCACGACCCACCCTCCCATCCTGGCACATTCCCCTGCCACCGCAGGAACTGTAAAACCTGCGCCCACACCTCCTCCCTCACCTCTATCCAAGGCCCCAAAGGAGCTTCCCACATCCATCAAAGTTTTACCGAAGAACGCCTCATCTTCTGCCTCGGAACACTTCAACCCCAGGGCATTAATGTGGATTTTAACAGTTTCCTCATTTCCCCTTCCCCCACCTCATCCTAGCTTCTAACCTCCAGAAACTCGGTCCCCTGACCTGTCCGGACTTGTCCGACCTGCCCAGCTTCTTTTCCACCTATCCACTCCACCCTCTCCTCCCTGACCTATCACGTTCATCTCCTTCCCCACTGACCTATTGTACTCTATGCTACTCTCTCCCCCCCCCCCCCCCCCTCTAGCTTATCTCTCCACGCTTCAGGCTCTCTGCCTTTATTCCTGATGAAGGGCTTTTGCCCGAAACGTCGATTTTGCCTGTCCTCGGATGCTGCCTGAATTGCTGTGCTCTTCCAGCACCACTGATCCAGAGACTTTTAAATAAGAAGAGTAAGATTTTAAAAAAGACACAAGGGGCAACTTCTTTGTTAAACAGCAAGTAGTTCATGGGCGGAATGAAATTCCAGGGGAAATGGTGGATGCAGGTACAGTTACAATGTTTAAAAGACATCTGGCTAAGTATATGAATAAGAAATATTTGGAGGGATATGGGACAAGTGCAGGTAGATGGCACTAGTCTAGTTTGGGATGCCAGTTGGCGTGGACTGGTTGGACCGAAGGATCTGCTTCTGTGCTGTATGACACTATGACCCCATGACTCTATGAAACGATTATGTTTTCATTCAGAGTGTGGTAAGCCTGTGGAATTCTCTGTCACAGTAAGCAGTGGAATACAAGAGATTGAATGTTTTCAAGGATTTAGATATAGATCCTCGGCCTAAAGGGATCAAAGGATATGAGGAAATATCACAAACAGGATACTGAGTTCAGTGATCAGATATGATCTTATTGAATTGTCAAGCAGGGTTGATTGACAGAATGGTCTACTTCTGCTTAATTTTCTACTTTTCTATGTTAAAATAGCAATTTTATTAATTCCTTTACAATTGCACTGGACATTTTTTTAAAAATTCATGGGATGTAACGGAGGAGGCAAAGCCAAATTGCTCAAGGAAGTTCTTGAACTGCTGCAGTCCATGTGCGGTCAGTAGATGCACCATGTCATTAGAGAGACTTAAATGCAGTAACATTGAAGGAACCACGATATATTTCCAAGTCAGAATGGTGTGGCTTGGAGAGGAGCTACCTAACTCCTAGGTGGAAGTGGTTGCAGGATTGGAGGTTGATGTCCAAGGATATTTGGTGAATTTCTGCAATGCACCTTGTGGATAGTACACACATTGCTACCGAGCATTAGTGATGGAGGGAGAGGATGTTTGTGGATGTGATGCCAATCAAGGGGACTGCTTTGTCCTGGATGGTGTAAAACTTCTTTGAATGTTGTTGGAGCTGCACTCATTCAGGCAGGTGGGGATTATTCCATCACAATCCAGACTTGTGCCTTGGAGATGGTGGACAGGCTTTGGGGAGTTGCATGGTGAGTTACATGCTGCAGTATTCCCAGCCTCTGACCTGCTGGTGTGGCCACTGTGTTTATTTGGCAAGTCCAGTTGAGTTTCTGGTCAATGATAATCTCCCACGATGTTGACATTGGAGGATTCGGTGATAATAACACTACAGAATGTCAAGAGGCTGTGGTTAGATCCTTTCTTATTGGAGATGGACATTGTCTGGCATTTATCTGGTGTAAATATTATTTGCCACTTGATTTTGTCCAAATCTTGTTGCATCTGGACTGCTTCGGTATCTGAGGATCGCAAATGGTCATAGAGTCATGTGGTGAACATTGTGTGATCATCCTTACTCCTAACATTATGATGGAGGAAATGTGAAGGTTGGACCTAGGACACTACCTGAGGAACTTCTGCAGGGATGTTCTGGATCTGAGATGACTGACCTCCAATAGCCACAATTATCTTCCTATGTGTCAGGTATGATTCCAACGACTGGTGAGTTTTCCCCAATAAAAGTTGATTTCAGTTTTGCTAAGCTTGGTCAGATGGTGTCCTTGATGTCAAGCGCTGCCATTCTCACCTCACCTCTAGATGTCAGCTCTTTTGTCCGTGTTTGAACCAAGGCTGTAACGAGACCAGGAACTGAGTGGCGCTGGCAGAACCTAAACTGGGTTTCACTGAGCAGGTTATTGCTGAGCAGAAGCTTGACAGCACTGTTGATGGCACCTTCCAGCACTTTACTGATGATCAATAATGGAAGAATGAGCTGTTAAATGTCTGGATTGGATTTGTCCTGCTTTTTGTGCATACGAATGGGTAACTTACCACATGTCAGTGTTGTAAGTGTATTGGAAGAGCTTGGTTAAGAACAGCAAGTTCTGGAGATCAAATGTTCAGTGCTACTGCCAGAATGTTGTCAGGACCCATAGACTTGGCAGTATCAAGTGCCTCCAAACATTTCTTGATATCACATGGAGTGAATCAAATTGGCTGAATTCTGATATCTATAATGCTAGGAACCATTGGAGGAGTCTGAGATGGATCGTCCACAAGATATTTCTGGCTAAAGATTGCTACAAAAGCTTCAGTTTTGTCTTACATTGATGTGTTGGGCTCTTCTATCATTGAGGATGAGGATATTTGTGGAGCAGCCTCCTCCAGCAAGTTATTCAATTGTCCATCACCATTGGTGACTGGATGTGGTAGGATTGCAGGACTTAGATCTATGGGATCATTTAGCTCTATGCATCACTTGCTGCTTATGGTATATGGCATGCAAGCAGTCCTTGTAGCCATACCAGGTTGACACCACATTTTTAGGTATGCCTAATGCTGCTCCTGGCATGACCTCCTGCACTCTCCATTGAACCACTCAAATTGATGGTAATGGTTGAATGGGGGCTATGTTGGGCCATAAGTTTTGCAGAATGTGCTACAGTACAATTCTGCTGCTGTTAATGGCCCCTCAGAGCATCATGGATGCCCAGTCTTGATTTGCAAAATCTGTTCAAAGTCTGTCCCATTTAGCATGAGTGATGGTGCCACAAAACATAGGTAGGGTATTCTCTATGTGAAGGCAGGACTTCACCCTTACAAGGATTATGCAGTGGTTACTCTTAGCCAGATTCAAACCCAAGTTCCCAGAACATTAGCTGATTTTTGGATTAATAGTGTAGCTATAGTACTAGATAATAATAATAATATAATAGATAATACCACTAGGCCTTCGCCTCCCGTACAGAGCTGTAACAAAGTATGACAAAGCAGCAATCAACTATTGCACACATTCTCAGTAATGATCAACAATTCTGTACATCTTTTGATCTTTCCAATCTACCTTTCTCCCTTTTGCTATCATGCCAACTGATAGATTCAGAGCGCTTCCAATATCATAAATGCTGGTTTAGATAATAACTAAGTTTTAGCCAGTCATCTGACCACATTTTACAGGTCAATTATCTGCACACGCTCTGTGCTCACCTTTATTTTGTCCAATTGGTGATCCCTATACTTGACATGAACCTAACTACATTACATCATTATTTTGGAGTTACAGAGTATGTAAACTCGAAACATTAACTTTGTTTCTCTCTCCACAGATGCTGCCAGAAACTGTTTTTCCAGCCCTTTTATAATTTCATATTATTTCATCTATCTGTTTTCCCACTTTCATGCTCTTGACATTTTTTCTTAATTTTGGTTTCAAGAAATATCTTGAGTTGCTTGGTCTCTATTATCTCACCTACTCTCCTTCATTGTTGGCATCCTGGCGTTCTTGTTAATTTTCTAATTCTTCTGAATTCACTGTTGACCTGTCAACTCCTTCAGATGGACATAAGAAATTCCATGATACTATATTTAAAAATTGTAGTAAAGTTCTCCCAGTGTCCTGGCCACTATCTCTCCCTCATCCATCATTAAACAGATTGACATATTGCAAATTGCTTGCAAATTGGCTGCTGCATTTCCTACATTACAGTAGTCACTGTACTTCAAAGGTTCTTCACTGGCCGTGAAGAGCTCTGGGACTTCCTAGAGGGATTATATAAATGCAAGTTCTTTCTTTTGTTTATACAACACCAACGGAATTCCTCAACCTCTAGAACTGGCGTTTAAAACATATGGCTTACAGGCTTGAATTCAACCTGCTTAAATTTTCAATCCAGCCTGCAAAGTGATGTTCCAAATGCAGCTCAGTGGGGGAGGGGTGTTTGGGGATGGGGAAGACAAGATTCTTGCTCTTGTACGGATGCCAGGCCCTGAATGAGTCAATCTGGAGCAACACACTGGAAAGGCTAGAAGGAGTAGAAGTTACAGGCAGTGTGACCAAGGACGACTACAGTGTGAGGATGGGTATGGGTAAGCGTATTTGCAGCTTCCCAACTCCTCCTCAGCAATGTTAATCTCCAAATCTCCCAAAAGCTAAAACGTGGCAAAAGGAATAAAGGAGATTGGTAGAGGCAGACAAAGTTCAAACAGCAACTTTACTGAAAGCATTTCAAAAGTTATGGATTATGTTAAAAGTTAAGGGAAATATAATGCTTTAATCAGAGTTTGCATTCCTATATGTAATTCACTTGTACACTTTCTGGAATTGGCACATTCAAAGCTACTTCTACAGAGCATAATTTACAAAACCAGACAGAACTAGAGTTAAAAACAAAAACATTTAAAAAGTGATGAATCAGGAATGATGGCATGCATGTATTATTTAAGACCAGATTTTAATCTCTGCTTTAAAAAGCTAAAGGAACTAAATACAATAAGATAGCACTTCCAAATTTATAGTTCTAAACCGGCAAACCTCAAAAAGCTTCAGGAAGTACTTAAATAAATTGAGTAGGGGTACAGTTCAAGTATCCAACTTATTCTCATCTGAGAAAAACGGAATTTTATGAAGGGTATTCTGTTGCAAATCAAGGAAAAAATACATCTGCTGGATTATGGTATAAAAAATTAAACAAGCAACACTCCAAATGTTCATCAAAATAATTTGAAGTGAAATAAAAAATAATTTTCAAATTCGACAGGGAGAAAGGTAGTTGAAGAAATGGAATTAATAACGGAACTTTCAGAAAATGAGAGGCAAAAGAAAATCTGAAAGTAAACTCATGCAATGTAATAAACTGCAAAAACATTCCTCCAATTCAATACCATGACTGTGGAGGATCTAAAGGATATGAACAGGGCTAAAAACGAGGCTGAATACAAAGCAGGTTAAATACTCAATATATACTGAACATTTTCATTCTTCAATCATTCAACAGGAAAGACATTAAATTAAGAAAGACCTGCAACGTACATAATGCCCTTTTATGACTTCATGAAATTTTGAAGTGTTACAGAGAAGCTTTTTAATACAACAATGTAGTGCACCACAGCACTAATGTGCAGACAACAAGTACTACCAGTAGCAATGTGATATAAGATTGTCTATTTTTTAGTATTTCTGCCCAATACAACAAGTCATGTGAGGAGAACACTGAAACTTTTTTCGAATAATATGATGAGGTCTTTATGTGCACCAAAGATCAAAGGCAAAAGAGGTCTCATTTAATGTTTCAGCTAAAAAAAACAGCACATCCATCGCTGAACTCCCTCAACTACTGCACTGCTGTAACAGCCTAGATTATGTACCAACATCTACAAGGGGACTTGAATCCACAACCTTCTGATTCAGATGCAAGTCATGATTTGGAGATGCCGGTGTTGGACTGGAGCGTACAAAGCTTAAAATCACACAACACCAGGTTATTATAGTCTAACAGGTTTATTTGGAAACACTAGGTTTCGGAGCACCACCTAATGAAGGAGCAGCGCTCTGAAAGCTAGTGCTTCCAAATAAACCTGTTGGACTATAACCTGTTGTATGTTGTATGATTTTTAATTCAGACACAAGAGTGCTTCCCCATTATGCCACACTGAGACTATCTGCCTAATAGCATGTCTTCCATAATAACTGTGACTCAGGTGTAGAAAATATTCCAGAATTTATATGGAGCAAGGTCAATTTTTAATGAGTTTCAAATCAGTGAAATAGAGAATTAAGCTATAGTTGAAACTTTATTGCTGGAACAGCACAGCAGGTCAGGCAGCATCCAGGGAACAGGAGATTCGACGTTTCGGGCACAGGGCCTGTGCCCGAAACGTCGAATCTCCTGTTCCCTGGATGCTGCCTGACCTGCTGTGCTGTTCCAGCAATAAAGTTTCAACTTTGATCTCCAGCATCTGCAGACCTCACTTTCTCCAATTAAGCTATAGTGGAAACTTCAGAGAATAAAAACGATAAATGATCAGGACTTTGTGCTAGGTTGGATATAGCTAAGGGTCTGGAAAAGTTGTAATTATTGATTGTGAGTCTGAGGATGACAATGAGAACTGCTTTCAAAAATCAAGCCTAAAGGTTGTTAGACATCCTGGAGTCGACTGTTGAATATTACAGATACGTAGCTGCAGGATGACGTGAGCTGGGACTCAAATCCTGAAGCGTACAAGACAATTCGGAATTAATGGAAAGGAGGAAAATATGAGGGATAGCTCTGCTCATGAAGGTATTTGCACAAAACAAGAGATGACCTAAATAAGGGAAACTAAGATGTGGAAATAGTTTGGGGAGAAATGAAGCATAATAAAGGTAAGGAGACACTTGAGGGAATGGTAGAAGGGTTCCATCACAGTAATTATATAGTAGGTTGGGGTATAAAGGAAGAAAGAATGGGAAGTGTCAGAAAGACATAGCAATAATCGGATACGATTTTAAACGATATAATGAAATGGAAAAATCAGATGGGCAAAGGTAGCCTTAATGAGGAGTTCATAAACTTTTTCAGGATATTAAGACAGCATATTCTGACCAACCAGAATCTAAGAGCAAACCATACCAGAATGCAATGAGATAGGATTAATTATTGATCTCACAGAAAAGGCACCTCTGATAGCAGCGACCAATTAAAATTAACATATAGTTTGATGGAGAGAGGAGTATAACAAGACCATTCTTTTAAAACTTTAAAATGTAAGAAAGGGAATTATGAAGGCATGAAAGCAGAGTTGGCTAAATTAGATTAAAAATAGATCAATTGAAATACAGCGGCACCCATTTAAGGAGTTTCTTCAGAATTTGCAGAATAATTACATTCCAACAAATAAGAAAAATTCCAAGGAATAGACCCACCATTTTAATTACGAATGTGTTTTTAATTACGAATGTAAAAGATGATATTAAATTAAAAGAAAATGCATATAATTATGCAAATTCCGGAATAGAGTGGTGCTGGAAAAGCACAGCAGTTCAGGCAGCATTCGGGCAAAAGCCCTTCATCAGGAAAGGGCTTTTGCCCGAAAGTCGATTTTCCTGCTCCTCGGATGCTACCTGAACTGCTGTACTTTTCCAGCACCACTCTATTCCGGAATCTGGTTTCCAGCATCTGCAGTCTTTGTTTTTACCTATATAATTATGCAAAGACAGCAGACAGATCAGAAGATTGGACAGAATATTTAAAAAGTAAAGAAGTACCAAAACTTTTAATAGGAAGGGAAATATTAGAGTACACAAGAAAGCTAGCCAGAAAATTTAAGAACAGTAAGAGTTTCTACAAAAAACTTAAAATGAAAAGCATTAACAAAAGGGACACTGGTCTATAGAAAGTGAGACTTGAAACTTATCCTGGAAAATAAAGAAATGGTAGATTAATTGAACAGGTATTTTACATCAGTCTTCATGATAGAGGTATAAGTAATATCCCAGATTCAGAAATAAATCAGAAAATTGAAAATAGAGAGGAATACAGGCAAACCAAAATCACCAGAGGTAGTATTGTGTAACTTGTTGAAATTGCAGTCAAGGTCCTGATGAACTTCATCCTAGGATCTTAAAAGAAGTACTTAGTGAGATAGGTGATACATTAATTTTAATTTTTCATTGCTTCCTTGATTAGGGGATAGTCCCACTAGATTAGCATCCAGAGGATATAACTCCTTTATTCACAAAGGAAAGAAGACAGGAAGCGGGAAACTACAGGCCAGTTAGCTTAACACCTGTAAAACAGAAAGTATTAGAAGTTATTATTAAACAAGTTATAATAGAGCACTTGGATAAATTCAAGTTCAGGCAATGTCGACATGGGTTTGTGAAAGGAAATCATGCCCAATCTGGTGTTCTTTGAGGAGGTAGCAGGTGTTGTGGTTAAAAGGGAACCAGTTACTGTACTTGGATTTTCATTTGATAAGATGCCACATTGATGTGCCGTTGAAGAAAGTAAAAGCACATCATGTAAGAAGTAGCATATTGGCATGATTAGAAAGTTGACAGGATAACATGACGCACGGAGTAGGCACAAATTGATCTTTTTCAGATGTAATAAGTGATGTGCCACAGGGATTGGTGTAGGGATTACAGGTGTCTGTAATTCATACAAGCAAGTTAGTTCAGAATATTGAAGAAATAGTTGCCAAATCTGCAGACAACGTAGAGTCATAGTGTCCTATAGTATGGAGACGGGCCATTTGGCCCAAACTGATCTGTGCCAACCAATATGTCTATCCAAGCTAACCTCATTTCCCTGCACTCTTCCCATATCCTTCAAAACCTTTCCTATCCATGTATTAGTTCAAATGCCTTTTAAATGTTGGTAACCACTTCCACTGGCAGCTCATTCCATACGCATACCAAAAACATTGCCCCTCAGGTTCCCTTTTATTCTTTCTTCTCTTACCTTAAACTGATGCCCTCCAGTCCTTGATTCCCCAACCCTGGGAAAAAGACTGAGTGCATTCAACCTATCCATGCCTTTCATGATCTTATGCACCTCTCAGATCCCTCCTCAGTCTCCTACGCTCTAAAGCAAAAAATCCTAGCTTGTCCAACCTCTCCCTATAACTCAGACCCTTGAGTCCAGGCAACACCATTGTAAATTTCTTCTGCACTCTTTCCAGTTTAATAACATCCTTCCTATAACAAGATGACAAAAACTGAACACAATACTCCAAGTGCAACCTCACCAACGTCCTACACAACTGCAACATAACTTCCCAATTTCTATACTCAATGGCCTGACTGATGAAGACCACTACACTAAAAGCCTTATTCACTGCCCTGTCTACCTATGACTCCACTTTCAGAGAATAGTGCACCAGAACTCCCTCTGTTTTACTACACTCCTTAAGGCCCTACCATTCACCATGAAACTCCAACTTTGATTTTACTTTTCAAAATGCAAGACCTCACACTTATTTGTATTAAACTCCATTTGCCATTTCTCAGCTCACTTTCCCAGCTGACCAAGGTCCTGCTGCATTTTCCAAAAGCCTTCCTTATTGTCCACGATACCAACTATTTTAGTGCCATCTGCAAACTTACTGATCATGCCTAGGATATTTTGATCCAAATCATTGCTATAGATAACAAACAGCAACAGGTCCAGCACTGACCCCTGAGGCACACCAGTAGTCACAGGCCTCCAGTCCAACGAGCATTCTTCCACCAATACCTTCTGCTTCCTACCATCAAGCTAATTTTGTATCCAATTTGCCAGGTCCCCCTGGATTCCATGTGATCCAACCTCCTAGAACAACCTACTATGTGGAATCTTATTAAAGGTTTTATTGAAATCCATATAGACTACGTCAACCTTCCTGGACGCTTCATCAAAGAACACTAACAAATGTGTGAGGCATGATCTCCCATGCACAAAGCCATGCTGACTACTATTAATCAAAGCTGAAAATGTGTTGCTGGAAAAGCGCAGCAGGTCAGGCAGCATGCAAGGAACAGGAGAATCGATGTTTCGGGCATAAGCCCTTCTTATATGCCAGTGGCGACCTCCAAGTGACCTCCAAGCCCTTCTTATATGCCAGTGGCGACCTTCACTTGGAGGTCGCCACTGGCATATAAGAAGGGCTTATGCCCGAAACGTCGATTCTCCTGTTCCTTGGATGCTGCCTGACCTGCTGCTGCGCTTTTCCAGCAGCACATTTTCAGCTCTGATCTCCAGCATCTGCAGCCCTCACTTTCTCTCTACTCTTAATCAAACCCTGTCTTTCCAAATGCAGAGGAACCTCGATTATCCAAATGACACAGGCGGGGAATAGTTTGCTCGGATAATCAAATGCCAGATAATCGATTGCCGGATAACACAGTTTAGCCAAGCATCGGGACCTTGCAATCTTGTTCGGATAACCAGAAATTTGGATAATCGAATGCTGGTTAATCAAGGTTCCTCTGTATATCTTGTCTCTCAGAATCTTCTCAAACAACTTACCTACCACAGATGTTAAGCTTACTTGTCTATAGACATAAAGATAGATAGGAAAGCAAGTTGTGAAGATAACATAAGAATATTACAAAGGGACACAGAGAAGTCAAATACGTGGGCAAAGATGTGGGCAAAGTGGGAAAATGTGAAGTTTGATAGGAAAAATAAAAATGATGCATATTATCAAAATGATCAGTGACTGCAGAGCTCTGAAATGCAAAGGGATCTGAGTGTCTTCATGCATGAATTGTAAAAATTTAGTAGGCAGGTACAACAAGTTATTAGGAACGCTAATAGAGCATTATCATTAATCATGATAGGAATTGAATATGAATGTAGGGATGTTATGCTTCAATTATACAGGACACTGTTGAAACCATGTCTGGGGTACTATGCACAGTATTGGTCACCTTATTTAGGGAAGTATGTAATTGCACTGGTAGGCAGTTCAGAGAAGGTTTACCAGACTACTACCCTCATATCTGGAATGGGGCAGGTTGTCACAAGGCAAAAGGCTGGACAGTCTAGCCCTGTATCAAACTAGAAGAGTAAGAGACAATTTGGTTGAAACATAAAAAATCCTGAATAGTTTTGATAGGTTAGATGTGGAGAGAATGTTTCTCCTTCAGGGACATCTAAAACTTTGGGTCATTGTTTAGAAATCAAAGGTGCCCCATTTAAAAAAGAGATGAGGTAAATGTTTTCTCTCAGAAGGCTATGAATCTTTTGAACATAATCACTGAAAAGATGGTGGAGGCAGAGACCTTAAATATTTTGAAGGTGGGTTAAATAGATTCTTGCTAAGCAAAGGTTTGAAAGGTTATCAAGTGTGGGCAGTAATGTGGATTTGAGATTGCAACCAGTTTAGCCATGATCTTATTGCATGGTAGATCGGGGCTCACTGGGCTGAATGATCCACTCCTAGATTCGGGATCAGTTCCTGCGGATTGGAGGGTGGCTAATGTTGTACCATTTAAGAAAGGTGGGAGAGAGAAAACAGGAAATTATAGACCAGTCAGTCTGACCTCAGTGGAGGGAAAGATGCTGGAGTCTATTATAAAGGATGAAATTACGACACATCTGGATAGTAGTAACAGGATAGGTCAGAGTCAGCATGGATTTATGAAGGGGAAATCATGCTTGACTAATCTTCTGGAATTTTTTGAGGATGTAACTCTGAAGATGGACGAGGGAGATCCAGTAGATGTAGTGCACCTGGACTTTCAGAAAGCTTTTGAGGTTAGTGAGCAAAATTAGGGCGCAAGATATTGGGGGCAAAATACTAACTTGGATTGAAA
>NC_057737.1:3180951-3275641 GCF_004010195.1 Chiloscyllium plagiosum | reverse complement strand
AGTCTCTGGATTCATTTAAGAAAGAGTTGGATAGAGCTCTCAAGGATTGTGGAATCAAGGGTTATGGAGATAAGGCAGGAACAGGATACTGATTAAGGATGATCAGCCATGATCATATTGAATGGTGGTGCAGGCTCGAAGGGCAGAATGGCCTACTCCTGCACCTATTGTCTATTGTTCCTGATTTGGTGTGTGGATGTTTGTAAATCATCAAAAATTGGGAAAATGATCAAACATCTTTGTACCTTGTGTTGTTAATATCCTGTTCTTTATTTTCATATGTTTTTGAAGTCTATTTTCTAATTTTTGAGAAATTAATTTATTCACTGTAAGATGCAGGGAAATATTTGGTTGACAAGCTTGAAAAATGGAAAGCAAGAGCAACTCAAATGGAGGTCTGTGTTTATTTTAAAAAGGATAGGGTTGGATATGGAAACATCCTAATCAATGGTAGCCTTCCTCTTAGTCATTGTTAAAGATATGATATCTAATGTTATCTCCATGAGAGGTTTAAATTATTCCCCGGTAGTCCCCAGATCAAAAATAAACTATGAAAGAATGAAGAACAAAGAAAATTACAGCACAGGAACAGGTCCTTTGGCCCCCACTCTGGGAAAAAGCTTCTTGCAATCCACCCTGTCTATACCTCTCATGATTTTGTAGACCTGAACCAGGTCCCCCCTCAATCTCCATCTTTCTCATGAAAATAATCCTAATGTACTCAACCTCTCTTCATAGCTCACAATCTCCATATCAGGCAACATCCTGGTGAAAGCATCTTACAAACGATGGATTTCTTGATGGGACCACTGACTGTCATAAGATTGCCATTATCCACATTGGAAATGTAAATTATTCATGTGAATTTCAATAGCAAAAGGATGTTTGAAAGCAAAACGTAATTATCATGCTTTTCAGTTGGGAACATCTCAGGTAAGCCAGAGTGGTATGGAAATAGGTATACTTTTGGATTTTAATCTGCATGCTTTCCCACAGAAACATGCAGTAATTTTAGAAGCAACTATCAATTAAGTAGAGAAAGTATCTGCCAGGAGTTTGAACATGGAATAGTGTAGGTTGGATGGGCTTCAGATTGGTTTCACAGGTCAGCGCAACATCGAGGGCTGAAGGGCCAGTACTGCGCTGTAATGTTCTATGTTCTATTCTATGTTCTATGAGTTGAAGAGCAGCTTTGGAACCAGAAAAGCAATGGGTTGTTGGGCATTTTATGATTTTTCGATCACTGTACAATGCAGTGAGGCTTGTGCATGAGCTATGGAGTATATATTCATGAGTTCTTGAAGGAGAACTAGAAGATTGCCTGCACAAATGTTAGTGGAAGGATCCCGAGAAATCTCTTACCTTGGCAAATTCCTGGAAAACTGAGGGAAATTAAAGTGAATTCTACAGAAAACAATAAATGCTGGAGATCACAGCAGGTGAGGCAACATCTATGGAGAGAGAGCAAGCTAATCCCCTAATGCACCCTCCACACCTCACATCAGCTCTGATCAAGAGTCATCTAGACTCAAAGTTAGCTTGCTCTCTCTCTCCATGGATGCTGCCTGACCCGCTGTGATCGCCAACATTTGTTTTCAGTACAGATTCCAGCATCTGCAATAGTTTGCTCCTGAATTCTACAGAGCTGTGGTATGCCTTGATTTGAGCTCTGGAGAAGTAAATGTACAGAGGAATTCCTGAGTGGAAGTATAAAGTAAGATGGCATTTAAAACTTGAAACTAATTGCAAAATACGCTGTTAATTTAATACTGCTTTTTTTGCTTAATTCGTATGGGTTTTGTTTGTTTGAAATGTGAAATATTGTGTCATAGTTCTTTCAGTAGTTCAAATTTATTCAAAACCATTACCAGTCTCTGTGGAATTTGTAGCAACTGTTTCCCAATATATGTAGGTTGGTGTGAAGTGTCACAAAAGGAATGCATAGTTTGTCTTCTGACAGGAAAAGGGTTTGTGCAAGGGAAACTATGACAACAATAACTTCACCTATGAATAATTGAAGTGTAACTTTAGCAGCTCAGGCAATAGACATTAATTATAGTATGGAAAGATTATAATTAATAAAGTCTGAAACAAAGTCTAAAGGGTACTGGACTCAAAACGTTAACTCTGCTTTCTCTCCACAATTGCTGCCAGACCTACTGAGTTCCTCCAGCAATTTCTATTTTTGCTTCAGATTTCCAGTATCTGCAGTTCTTTGTTTTGTTTCACTTAATAAAGTCTGTTATTTGAAGATGCCAGTGTTGGACTGGGGTGTACAAAGTTAAATATCACACAACATCAGGTTATAGTCCAACAAGAGGTTGAAACTAACATGGTTATTCTAACAGATGACAGACTTGACAAATAATCAAGGTATTTTTCAATGTATAATTTCAGTTACATCACACTGTAAACTTTTGCTATAAATTCTGTGTCTTACAATTGTGAACTCCACAACCATTCTTCAAAGAGGATGAGATCTTTTTGTTTAGGAAGACTTGCTTGAAGAAACTAACTTCAGAGTAACCAGCTAAATTGATTATACGGATGGACTGTCTTCAAAAGGACTGGGAGTAGATACATCATAGAATCTTGCCTACGATATGTACCTTTAACCTAGACAAAATATAATGTGTATGAAGCAGTATGGCTTTCAACAATTCTACAAGGGGCTTGAATGATAGAACCTGAAGACCACAAAAAGCTCTCCAATCCAGGTTAAACTGACCCACTCACACTCAAGATGTCAAAAAAGTCTGCTATTGTTCTACATTATTAAATGTCTCAGGTAGTATTCAAACCTGTTAAAACTAGGAGATTATGGCTGTAAAACATAAGAGGTAGTCTGATCAAGCAACCAGAAAAAAGATGGAAACAGATTCTGGAGTTTCTTATGAAACCACATAAGGTGGCTTCAGCATTGTTAAAGTTTAATAGGCATAAATGAAAATTTGATGCAAAAGTGATATTAGAAAAACACAGCAATAAACGTGGAGTTAAAGGGGCCACAGAAAAATAATATTTACAATGTGACAGAATGTTCAATAATATGCAAAAGGTAAATCCAAGCCTTTATATTGGAATACAGTTTTACAGTTATACGTAGAAGATTTAAACCAATGAAAGGGAACCTTTAATACTGACTGATGACAAACAGATCTTCACTTAGAGTGATCAGTACTTGGACGTGCAAGATAGCAAAAGCAAAAACTTGAGTCCATTTCAAAGATACTTAAATCAGAAAGACTGTTGGTTTTATACAACATCTGGACTAATTTAGATCAGACAGTCTTGTTCAACCATATTTATCTTGAATATTAAACTCACAAAAACATTATACAAACCCTACAGGAATCTGAAGCACCAAAACCCAAAAGTGCTTTCCTGCTCAACTGGTTAAAAAAAATTCATCTCAACTACACTTCCCTTCCACCAAACACTCCCTCCTCACTTTCATCCCAAACTTTCGGAAGTTGGAGACCACATGTCTGCCTTTTATGTTTCTGCAAAACTTTCAAATCATGCGGCTTGTTGGTTCAATCATACAATCATATAGCACAGAGAGGACCTTCAGCCCATCAATTTTGAACTGCCAAAAATACTTACTACCTATCCCAGTTCCATTTTCTTGCACTAAGCCTGTAGCCTTAAATGTACGACACTTCAAGTGTTCATGCAAGTAATTTTCACAGGTTGTGAGATTACCTACCTCTACTACCTTCTCAGGCACTGCATTCTTCTAAGTGAAAAATGTTTTCCTCAAATCCCCTCTAAACCTTTAGTCTTCTATTTTAAAAGTGTATCCCTTTATTCTTGACTCTTTGACGAAGGGAAAAAGCTGTTTTCAGTTCATGCCACCCATGTACCTCATAATCTTTTACACCTCAATCAGGTGCCCCCTCAAGCTTCTCTGCTCCAAAGAAAACAACCTGAATTTATCCAGCCTGTCTTCATAACTGAAATGTTCCATCATAGGCAACATCCTGGTCAATCTCCTCTGCACCCTCTGCAGTGCAATCATACCTTTCCTATGGTTTGGTAATCTGAACTGCACACAGGACTCCAACTATGGCCTAACAAAAGTCCTTGCAGATCTAACATAATCTCACTGCTCTTATGATCTATGCTTTAACTGATAAAGGCAAGCATCCCATATTCCTTCTTAACTACCCTATTAACCTTCAGTAATTTGTGGACAAGTACCCCAAGATCCCTCTGTTCCTCTGAGCTTCCTAGTGTCATTAAATGAGCGCTTGTCTTGTTGCTTCTTCCAAAGTGCATCAATTCACATTTATCAGGATTAAATTCCATCTGCCACTGGTCTGCCATCTGACCAACACACATATAACTTGTGTAAGCTAAGACCTTCCACCTCACTGTCAACTACTTTGCCAATCTTTGTGTCACCTGCAAACGTACTCTTCGTGCCCTGGGATACAATGCATCTGTACCTGGGGATTTGTCCACTTTTAAAATTGCTAATACCTCCAATATCTCCAAGCTTCTTATGTGAATTTGCTAAAGAATTTCACAGTCCATGTTCTCATATCTTGTATCCTCCTTCTCCAGAGTAAAAATAGATGTGAAGTACTCATTCAATCCACCAATGTCTTTAAACTGGCTTCACACACAGATTGCCCGCATGATCTTTCCCTTGTTTTTCTTTTCTTCTTGTTATACTTGTAGAATACCTTGCAATTCTCCCTAATCTTGCCCACCAGTGATTTCTCATGCCCCCTTTTTGTTCTTCTAGTTGATTTCTTGCATTCCCTGCATTTGCGATACTCTTCTACAGCCTCTTTTTTTTTGCTCCCTTTGTACCCATTATATCACAGACTCCCTACAGTGTGGAAATAGGCCAAAGGAGTCCACACCGACCCTCCGAAAAGCATCCCACCCAGACCCAAACCCCTACCCTATCCCTGTAACCCTGCATGTCCCAAAACTAATCCACCGAACCTTCACATCTTTGGTCAGTGGGAGGAAACCCACGCAGACACGGGGGAGAATGTGCAAACTTCACATAGACAGTTGCCCAAGGGTGCAAATGAACCCAGGTCATAGGCACTGTGAGGCAGCAGCACTGACCACTATGCCACCATGCCGCCCTCTTTTCCTGTGTCCCCTTTTTCATTTCTATCCAAACTTAAATATTCCAAAACTACAAGACTACCAGGGTTCTCTGGACTTGTTGTTCCTACATTTCATCCTAAAGGAAACATGTTAGGCCTGTTTTCTCCCAGCACTTTTTGAACACCCCCCCTCCCCCCCCCGTTCTGTAGATTTACCCCAAGTAGCTGTTCCTAATCTATTTTGACCAAATCCTTCCTTTTTTAATGAATTCAGCCTCAGACTAATCCAAACTACTTTTGTGCAAACCATCTTTCTCCATTCCTGATGAAGGGCTTATGTGCAAAACGTCACTTCTACTGCTCCTTGGATGCTGTCTGACCTGCTGTGCTTTTCCAGCGCCACTCTTTTCAACTCAGACTCCCACGCATCTACAGTCCTCACTTTCTCCACCTTTTACCTTTTCCATAACAATTGAAAACATATGATAAAAACCAAAAAAAACGCATATGCTGAAAATCAGGAACAAATCAGAAACATCAGAGGGACCCTGTTAATAGTGAGAACACTGTGGACCAGGTTAATAGACTTGAACAAATTGATATTAAGGAAGTGGATGTGCTGGAAATTCTGGGAAGCATCAAGATAGATAGGTCCCCAGGGCCAGACCAGATATACCCAAGGTTACTACAGGAAGCGAGGAATGAGATTGCTGTGCCTCTGGAAAAGATCTTTGCATCATCACTCTCCATGGGAGTAGTACTGGCTGATTGGAGGAGGTGAATGTTATTCCTTTATTCAAGAAAAAGAATAAGGAAATTCCTGGGAATTACAGACCAATCAGTCTTACATCTGTGGTGAGCAAGGTACTGGAAAGGATGCTGAGAGTTAGGATTTATGACTATTTGGAAAAACATAGTTTGATTTAAGATACTCAGTATGGCTTTATGAGTGGCAGGTCATGCCTCACAAGCCTTATTGAATTCTTTGAGGACGTGTTGAGACAAGTTGACGAATGTTGAACAGTGAATATGATTGTATGTGGATTTTAGTAAGGCATTTGATAAGGTTTCCCATGATAGGTTCATTTGGAAAGTTAGGAGGTATGGGATACAGAGAAATTTGGCTGTCTGGATACAGAATTAGCTGGCTGAAAGAAGACAGCAAGTGGTAATGGATGGAAAGTATTCCTCCAGGAGGTTGGTGACCAGTGGTGTCCATCAGGGATCTGTTCTTGGGCTTCTGCTCTTTGTAGTTTTTATAAATGACTTGGATGAAGACATGGAAGGGAGTCACAAAGGGTCCGTGGTGTTGTAGATAGTGTCAAGGGCTGTTGCAGGCTACAACAAGACATTGACAGAATGCAGAGCTGGGCTGAGAAGTGACAGATGAAGTTCAACCTGGATAAATGCAAAGTGATACATTTTGGAAGATCAAATTTGAATGTTGAATACAGGGTTAAAGGCAGGATTCTTGGCAGTGAGGAGTAACAGAGGGATCTTTGGGCCCATGTCCATAGATCCCTCAAAGTTGCCACCCACATTGACAGGGTTGTTAAGCAGGCGTATGGTGCTTTGGCTTTCATTAACAGGGGGATTGAATTTAAGAGCCGTGAAGTTTTGCCACAGCTCAATAAAACCCTGTTTAGATCATACTTGGAATATTGTGTCCATTCTGGTCACCTTATTATAGGAAAGATGTAGATACTTTCAAGAGGTGCAGAGCTGCGTGGATTGGAGGGCTTGTCTTATGAAGAGAAGTTGAGTGAGCTTGGGCTTTATACACTGGAGAGAAGAAGGGAGAGAGGTGACTTGGTAGAGGTGTACAAGGTAATAAGAGTTGATAAGTAGAGACTTTTCCCCAGGGCAGAAATGATGTCACGAGGGGTCATAATTTTAAGGTGATTGGAGGAAGGTATAGGGGAGATGTCAGAGGTAGGTTCTTTACACAGAGAGTGGTGGGTGCGTGAAATGCACTGCCAGCGGTGGTAGTGGAGTCAGAGATATTAGGGACATTTAAGCGATTGCTGGACAAGTACATAAATGGCAGCAAATTGAGGGGTGTGTAGGTTAGGTTGATCCTAGACTAAGATAAGTGCTTGGCACAACATCATGGGCCGAAGGGCCTGAACTGTGCTGTACTATTCTATGTTCTAAAAAATAGAAGTTGCTGGAAAAGCTCAGCAAGTCTAGCAGCACCTGCGAAAAGAAATTGCAGTTAATGTTTTGGATCTAGTGTACCTGAAATGTTAACTCCGATATCTTCACAAATGTTCCAGACCTGCTGAGCCTTTCCAGCAACTTCTGTTTTAAAAACATATGGTGTAATGGTGGCTATCACTAAAATGTCCCCGCTGTCACCTCAAAAACCTGTTCAGATTTGTTCCCCAGAATTAGGCTCAACACTGCATTGTACTTTGTAGACCTCCTACATATTGATACAAAAAACTCACCTGCATACATATCAAGAAATCTGTCTCCTCTCAACCTTTTATACTATGATTATCCCAATTAATATTTGGTTAATAGAAATCCCCAGTATAGTTGCCCTATTATTATTTTTACATAGCACTATGAAGAAAGTCATATTAAACACGCAACATTAACTTTGCTTCTGTCTACTGATGCTGTCAGACCGGCTGTGTCTCTGTAACACTTGCTATTTTTATTTCAGATCCCCTGCATTGCAGTAATTTGCTTTTAACTGCCTGTTGGTTTACCCTTTGAGCAGAGAATTGATACAATCTGCTCTACTAGTGTGGCAGTGTCTGAATTCCAGGGCCAAGACTGTAAATTTTACACTTTATGTTGCCTTTCATTCTATTGTATTCAGGAATTGTGGCTTGGCAACACAATATGATAAAGAACATAGTTTTAGTGACACCAAGTGGTAGAAAAGACTTAAGGCTACTTTCTTTATGTCAGCTAAATTGACATGATACATAAAAAAAAGACATCATAAAAATGGAAATGAAGTGATACATAGCATTTTGTTCCTGGTCTCAACCAAGGCATTGTTAAAAAGATAAACCACGGGTGTATAATGAGTGTTGGAAAGTGTGCCTGCAAGGGCATTATATGCAGAAAATATCTAGCTAAGCAGCAATTTTGCTGTGGGGAAACAGCTCACCAAATTTCATTATTTTGGCTAACACAAGAAGAAAGGACAATTCAACAAGGTACAGAAAACTGTCACCATCAATGGAACTGAACTTTAGCCAATTTTACCTCACTGGAGAAGAAGAGTTCTAAATGGGAAGGGAACCATGGTTTATGAAGACACATAGAGTTACAGAGTCATACAAGCACAGAAAAAGCCCTTTGAACCAACCAGTCTTTGCTGAACATAATCCCAAGCTAAACTGGTCCCACCTGCCTGTTCCTCGGCCATAACCCTCCAAACAATTCCTATTCATGTACTCATTCAAATATCTTTTAAATGTTGTAATTCTACCCACATCACCACTTCCTCAGAAAGTTCAATTCACACATGCACCACCCTCTGTGTAAGAAATTTGCCCTTCTCTTCTCTCTCTTCTCACCTTAAAAATGTGCCCCGTAGTCTTGAAATCTCCCAAGCTAGGAAAAAGGAAACTACCATTAAGTCTTAACTATATCTCTAATTATTTTATAAACTTCTGCAAGGTCGCCCCTCAATCTCCTACAGTCCAGTGAGAAACGTCCCAACCTACTCAGCCTTTCTATTTAACTCAAACCTTCCATACCCAGGAACATCCTACAAATCTCTTCTGAACCCTCTCCAGCTTAATAATATCGTTCTTATAACTGGGCGACCAAAAACTGGACACAATCTTCTAGAAGAGGTCTCATTAATGTCATGCGCAACGTCAACATGACTTCCCAACTCCTATACTGAAAGGACTAGGCAATGAAGGCAAGCTTACCATGTTAATGAAGATATGAATTAACACATTGTGCATGATTAAAAAGAAATAACTTTTGGCAATATGTTGCTGAAAGTTATTTTTGTTCATTATCTTCTTCTTGCTCATACTCTATTTATTTAGCCACACAACTTAGGTTAATAATAGTTTCTCTTATTGTCTTTTTCTTCCTCTTTTCTTCTTTTCTTCACCTTCTGATATTGTGGAGAAGTTGGGGCAGGGCTTGGTGGGTCATCAGCTGTGGCAGTGGCAGTGCCTGAAGCAAGGACCTCTGGCTACAGTAGGCCTGGATCAGGGACTCAGGGATTTGGTGGGTTGTTGGCTGCGGCGGTAACGGTGTATAAGCGAGGATTTCTTGCTTCAGCAGGCCTAGAACGTGGAACTTGGAGATTTGGCGGGTCATCATCTGCAGCTGTGCTCAGCAGGTCCTTGGCTCAGCGGTACTGATGCCTGGAGTGGGGATTCTTGGGAGCAGCAGCAAGTCACTGTAGCAGAGGCAGTGTCCGGACGAGGGCCTCCTGGCTGCAATAGGCCTGAAGCACAGGGACACTTTGCAGAGACCTTGTATAAGCCCTGGAGCTGTGTTTGAAGACCCTTTGTACAGAAGATGAACTCTATTTAACTTCTTTTTATTCATTTTGTAACTCAAAAGAGCACTGGACTGTGGTGACAAAAGCATTTTTTACTGTATCTTTTTAGATATATTTGACAATAGATAACTCATAAACACCTCATAAATACAATGATTGAGCATATTGACTATAATGATTATTAAGGCACAGGTTGTTTCCTCCGACTTCTTCCTTGGTTGTTTCAAAACCACTTTTGCAGATTGCATCTTTCCTATTTATCCTTCTGACTTTTCTAAACTTTCTCAATGTAGAAGCGTTTATTTAATCTTATTCCTACAAGACAGTTCACTGTCAAATCCAATAATTAATCTGTGATAAATTCCATTTCTCTGTATTCAATTGCTTTGAATCCTTTCATCTTGTCCAGAACTTCAATCTCATGAATATCACATATATCATGGTCTTCTTTCCCTATTTTTCTTTATTCTGTGTGGGCCTTTGAAGTCAATGCATCTTCTAAAGCCAGAAGTCAATGTGTTAGCATACCTATCAGCATGTGCAAACTCCCAGAGCAGCGGAGGCATAAAACCATGCCTTATCTCATCAATACATGGAGGAAGTAATCATTCTGAATAAATATATTTCATGCTCATATTGTTTTAAGTCTTCTTATTTCCACGTTTTATGTAGTCTTTGCTTAATCTTTTGCTGTTTGAGCCGTGAAAGAAATGGTTAATGTTGTGTTTTTTACTAGTTGATAGCTCTCTCTTTATCTCTTTTGTCTTGTTTCTGCATGTCTATATGTATATCCCAGTGGATCCTCTTCTCCTTTCTCCATGCAAAATTTGGAACAGGTTAACATCTCTTCTAAAATACAGGACTTGTGACGGTACAGCAATTCCTCAGTAATGTGCTGAAATATCAGCCTCAGTCTTTTATTGGTTGTTTATTCTTTCACAGGATTAGCTGTTGCTGACTTGGCTACCAATTAGTAGTGTCCAAACATAACTGTCCCCTGAGAAAATACTGGAAGGTGCCATCCTAAACCATTGCAGACAATATGGTGTAGGTACACACATGATGCTCTTAGGAAATTTCAGAATGTTGACCCAACAGCAGTGAAACAATGGTAATATAGCTTCAAGTCAGAATGGTGTGTGGATTGGAAGGGAATTTGGAGGTGGTGGTACTCCAATGCATCTGTTGCTCTTTGTGGTTGAGCTTTAGTTGGGCTTGAGTTTTTGGCTTTCTGACTCAGAGATGAGATTGCTAGCAACTCAACCCTGTCTAACAGAAAGGACAATCAAGGCAACCGTGCTATTCAAGGCAGCCCAAATTGGCATGAAAGATATCAGACTATTTATGTGAAGTGCCTAATGCTTGGTTGAAGCATATTTCCTGGACATATTCTTTAACCTTTACTCATATGGTGGGTGGTGTAATTCCACAGCATGATGAACACTGATGTCCTATACACCAGCACAGATTCGTTGGTGCCCATTTTATGTCTGAGAAAAGAGCACAATGTAATTGAATTTCTAGGTTAAAGAATCTACCAGCATTTCTCAAGGTTCAAGAAAAGGCCAGTTCTTACTCCTCATAGAAAAGTTAAATCAAGTTGCTTCCATTCAAACCATAGGCAGCAGCGATGGAATTATGTTTTTGATATTAACGTAAATATAAAGGCCCCAGTGGTATTTATTGGTCAACCGCAATACATTCTAGTGCTAAAATGTTTAATGGTGTTATCTTTAAGACAGAAAAAATACAAATAAGTACTCTTAAAGTATGAGAAATGGATTTAGAAAAGATAAAAGTTGGATCATTTCAGTTTAGATCATGCCATTATGAAGTCATTGTAAGGTTTTACCAAAATGTCAAAGCAGATTTCTTACTCATCACATCTGATTACCTTTTGTTACAATGCAATTCATAGATGGGGGTTTTAAACTGGATGGACTTGACCATTTCACCATTTCGAAGTGAGTACAGATCCACACAGCAGTATGGTGGGCTGGTGACAAAGAGAAACATAAATTAAATCACACATAAACATGTTGAACATGTTAAAACGAAGCACGAGGTATGAAATTACCAATAGTTTAACAATCAAACTTAAAGTAGTTGATGTAAGCTGCAAAACTTTTCAAAATACGCACGTTAAGAAAACAAATAAATAAACCAGAAAAATGCTTCAGGTAATATAGTTAATTCCTACAATACATCCATTCTATATCCAACCAAGATCTGTCATCACCTAATCAATAAGATAAATCATCTGGTACGGCCTCTCTAACACATACACATACAGCTGCCCAAGCATTCTGATTTTGCATAAATTGGCCCAAGGCCAGTGAAAAATTACAATCTGTAAGTGGATCTGAGGAATAAGAAATGTTTTGCCCCAGATGTGCTCATAAACACATGCTGAGACTAGAGTCAAACTCACAATAGTGTGAAAGGGCACTCTCAACCACTAACTGACTTGATCAGATAAATGTAGCTTCCATACATTTCTGCATTGTCACCACCAAGCAACCAGAAGACAACCCCAACAGCACAAGTCAGCTACTCAGCAACTAATTTTCTTTTCAGATTCCCTATTCTATCTTATAAATCACTTTTGTTATGACACATTACAGTAAGTCTTCTTGCAGTCAGCAGCAAACATCACATTTTTTTTACAATTAATAGAAGGGAACTTCATCAAATAAACTCATTATTTACTCCCATTCCAAAAAGTTATCCCTTCATAGCTATTCATAGGAATGCTTTGCACACCTTAGAAGGTACTCAGTTGAAGAAGACTGACCACTGTTTTGAAGTCTGTCAGTTCAGCTTAGAGTATATTGTTCCAATCACTTCAGTCACCAAATACTCAACAATAATGTTCAGAATACACAAATATTAAAAGCATCACCAACAAAGTTATCTTCATGCTATTTGGAAAAATAGTGATCCAACATAAAATTCAGAAATAATTAAATTTGCATTTAAATATTTCAATAATATGTAGGGATGAATATGATGAAACTTTAACAAATACTGACAACCTCGCAATAACTAAATATGATGTTCCTTCTTGCAGAGGTTGTGCAGTACAAATGCTATTGTGCAGTTGCAATCAATGAATTCAGTGACCTTTTCACACTACAGTATTCATGACAACTCAATTACTTAAGTCACAAAATTTAAGTTCCAAATTTTGGATTAACATCTGTGTGATTCAAAGAAAGAATCATTCACCACAACAAATATACCCGGTTCTCAATCAAAGGGTTGGGTGGGGTTGTTAATATTTATTTAAAATGGTCATAATTTATTTAGAAAATGTGTTTTCCCTGTTGGCACTAGTGTGGACAGCATGTCATTTACTGGAATACAATGGACTCATTTATGACACGCACAAAAAATAGTGCATGGGGTATGAAGTTGGCCGCAAAGATCATAGATGGAAACACTTAAGGGGTAAATTAGAAAAATATGCACAACGGTTTTTAAAATGTACTTTTTAAACAATCCACTCATCCAAGATCTGTCAGCATAAAATATGTTATGTGTAAAATATAAAAAATGTAGTCAAAAGTAAAGGTGATAGGGACAGAAAGGAACAAAGTAAATTAACTTCATATTTCATTGCATAAAATTCTCAAAGAGATTTGAAATGGACAGAAATGTCAGTGCTCATCACAAATGTGCAAATAATTAAAGATGAAAATGGGAAGTAACAACATGAGCTGAATGAGGAAATTTAAACCAGACCAAATGAATGTGTGGGTTCTGGAACAGTTCTGTCAAGAAAGTAGATCAGTAAGCAAATAATCCATTCTGGTGTCCAGGGAGAAAGTAACCACAATGTAAATCCTGAGTCATGCGATGTGTTGACTTTTAGTACAAGATAACAAATCAAAAACTGCAGGTGAAAAAAATGACAACTAAATTTAATTGAGACTAAAATACTGTGTTATAGGTATCAATTGATCTGATACAAAATGTATATGACTTGTGTCTAGCACATTTTCATCATACTTAGAGACAAGAGTAGGCCATTCAATTAAATCACAGCTGATCTATACCTCAAGACCATCTACTTGTACTTACTTCATAAATTTGAGGTTATTCAAATCTCTGCTGCCTCTGCCTTTACATACACTAGGCCCTGATCACCTATCACCCTGTATTCATCTACATACTTTGGCTCCAGGTCAAGCAATGTCTGAAGTTTAAACTACTTACCTTTGATTTATCTTCACTTCGTGGTCACACCCCTTCCTATCTTTAAAATTTCCTTCAGTCTCAAGATATTAACGCTCATCTAATTTCGAAAAGCATCACAATTTGAATTTGATGGTTATGCCATCAGGTGCTAAGCTCTAACTTCCATAATTACTTTTCAAAAGCAGCCCAACTCCTTTCTTCCTTTAAGATGCTCCTTAAAACCTACCTCTTTCAACCATTAGGTTTCATGTTGTCTTATGTGACTGATACCTAATTTTGCTTTATAATAATACTATTAACTGGCTTAGGACATTTTATTACATGTATGATAATATCAAAATTAATTTGTTGCTGTTAACCATGTTTCCTCCAGGTGCTCCGGTTTCCTCCTACAGTCCAAAGATGTGCAGGTTAGGTGAATTGGCTATCCTAACTTGCTCATAGTGTTCAGGGATGTGTAGGTTAAGTACATTTGTCATGGGAAATGTAAAGTAATAGGGTAGGGGAATGGGTCTTAGTGGAATACTCTTTGGAGGGTCGGTGTGGATATCCTGGGCCAAATGGCCTGTTTCCATTGTAGGGATTCTATGTTTTAACCATTGCCATTGATATCCCTAATTAACAAAAAAAAGTTCCCAAATCATTCTTCACAACTCCAATTGTCCCTATATTCACAGCCTGTGAATTTCTATTACACTTTGTGTAAAAATATGCCTCCTAATTTCGCTCCTGAGTAATTCATCTTTAATTTTACAATGGTATTCGTTTGGAGGAAATAGTTTTGCCATATTCACTTTCACAAGTTTATTTAGCCATGATTAGGTCACCTCTCAAACTTTTAAATTCAAGGTACTCTTAGTGTCTTACATGTAAACCTCATCTCATTTCCTTTCAAGTGTGAATATAAAAGTCACTAAGTCATTCCTTGCTTATTTTTTCTGACTTTGAGAAATGGTTGAAAATTCACTGAGTTCCAACTTTTAGAATAACATCCATCAACTCATCAAGCCTCAGAACATCATTTACAGAAAATTAGAAGCCTCACAAAGACATATCAGGTTATTCAAATTATGCACAGTTAGCAGATGCATATATAACATGGGGCAAAATACTTGTCATTATTAAACAGTGATCAACACAAGTATCGTTTGTTAATACCAAAGAACCAAGAATTTTGTCTTGAAGGATTACACCAGTACAAATAAGGTACAGGTTTGATTCATCACACCCACGTAATTCCAGGAGACACTAACATTGGTGAAGAAGCAGTACACATCTGGTTGTGGTCACAGAAAGAGGGTATGACTTCAAAGTTTGTGAGAAGATTTGTAGCTCGGGTGCTCGTTGTTGTGGTTTAGTTCACCGAGCTGGGAATTTGCGTTGCAGACCTTTCGTCCCCTGTCTAGGTGACATCCTCAGTGCTTGGGAATCTCCTGACAAGTGCTTCACAAGAGGCTCCCAAGCACTGAGGATGTCACCTAGACAGGGATGAAACGTCTGCAACACAAATTCCCAGCTCGGCGAACAGAACCACAACAGAGGGTATGACTATCAATAAATTTCTCGGTGCAGTGTAGAGGGGCCTCAGCTTTGGCTCTCATTAAACAAGCATGAGGTTCTGGCAAAACTAACACAGAGCACAGAACGCCATTCAAGTGTAAGGACTGAAACTGAATTATATTGATGATAAAGGACAGTATATTCAAATGGATATAAACTGTTCTCTGCAGCCATGACCGGAGGTTTCAAAGGTTGTGTTGTATGCACAGTGCTACACTTAAAGATAGCTCCTCACAACTGCAGAAGAACTTAGGTAAAAACAATGACTGCAGATGCTGGAAACCAGATTCTAGATCAGTGGTGCTGGAAGAGCACAGCAATTCAGGCAGCATCCGAGGACAGGAAAAATCAGTCAATCTCATCTCATTCAGAAATGAGCTCTTTTGTCCATGTTTTGACTAAGGTTGATATCTGGAACCCAGTGAACCTGAGCAAACTCAACATCAGCAAGAAGGTTATTTTTGAGCAAGTGGCATGTGACAGTATTGTCAATGAAACTTTCCAGAATTTTGCTGAAGGTGAAAGTAGACCAATGGATTTATGCTGCATTTTATGGATCAGACATATTTGGGATATTTTTCACATCTTTGGGTCAATGCTTGTGGTGTCACTGTCTTAGAAAAGGTTGACTATTGGAACACGCTGCACTTAAACAGAGTGAAATCACTGCCCTGACAAATTATATCATTAGGGATGTAAATAGGACTTTAAACTAATACCAAAAGAAGGGTTCAAGTGAGGGGAAATTTGAGGAGATTTAAAGAGGAAAGTCAAGGCAGTAGAACTGTATTTATTTATGTAAATTAAAGTATAATATGAGAGAAGGGACAGAAAGTTTATTAGTGAGTGAGGTATCACAAGGATCAGTGTTTGGCCTCGGTTATTAATATAGATTCTAAACAGCTGAGAGGAAGGAAGCAAATCCAATGTACACAAGTTTATTGACAAGTTAGACAGTAAGCTGTAGGGAGAACACAAATGATTGGATTTTTCGGGAACTCTGGGGTGAAGCTGGATAGCCAAGAGGTTTGGCAAAATGATAAAGCATGGTAGACAATAAGGAGTCAAATACCATGTTGCAGGAGCTTTGACAGCTGCCCACTGTGTTGCTACTTGAGCCAATGACCAGCTCTGTAAACATTTTTGGGATTAGAAGGGTCTTCCATCAAGAAGGAACTACCAAGTGAAACAAGATAGCTTCCCAGTGAATTGAAGGAAACAAACATCAAACATCATTTATGTGTGCTCCATTCCCATGGGGTACCCCCCCCACCAAAGATGGCAACGGCCAACCCCATGCCTATTCCTGCAGCACCAGCACAGGAACCCTCTCCTCACATACTGCACAGCCTTTCCATCTTGACCCTATCTTCTCCAAGGTTAAAGAATCCACAACACCAGGTTATAGTCCACAGGTTTATTTAAAAGTACAAGCTTTCAGAGCGCTGCACCTTCATCACTAACTACTGACGAAGGAACAGCATTCCAAAAGCTTGTACTTCCAAATAAACCTGCGAAATCGACGTTTCGGGCAAAAGCCCTTCATCAGGAATAAAGGCAGAGAGCCTGAAGCGTGGAGAGATAAGCTAGAGGAGGGTGGGGGTGGGGAGAAAGTAGCATAGAGTACAATAGGTGAGTGGGGGAGGGGATGAAGGTGCTGGGCCTCCTCCACCGCCGCTCCCTCACCACCAGACGCCTGGAGGAAGAGCGCCTCATCTTCCGCCTCGGAACACTTCAACCCCAGGGCATCAATGTGGATTTCAACAGTTTCCTCATTTCCCCTTCCCCCACCTCACCCTAGTTCCAAACTTCCAGCTCAGCACTGTCCCCATGACTTGTCCTACCTGCCTATCTTCTTTTCCTCCTATCCCCTCCACCCTGACCTATCACCTTCATCCCCTCCCCCACTTACCTATTGTACTCCATGCTACTTTCTCCCCACCCCCACCCTCCTCTAGCTTATCTCTCCACGTTTCAGGCTCTCTGCCTTTATTCCTGATGAAGGGCTTTTGCCCAAAACGTCGATTTCGCTGCTCCTTGGATGCTGCCTGAACTGCTGTGCTCTTCCAGCACCACTAATCCAAAATCTGGTTTCCAGCATCTGCAGTCATTGTTTTTACCTTCCAAATAAACCTGTTGGGCTATAACCTAGTGTTGTGTAATTTTTAACTTTATTCACCCAAGTCCAGCACCAGCACCTCCACAGAATGGCTAGTTTCTCCAGTAATTCTTACTCCTCTTCAAGAATGCCCTGTCATTGAGAAGCCCAATTATTGAGAGTTTGCTGGGCAAGTGGAGTTGAAATTCAGGATCAACTGTGATTTTTTAAAGAAGAGCAGGGCCAAAGAGCTGTATGCTTTACTCTTTCTTACTTGCATACACTGTAATTCCCCTTTACATTT
This sequence comes from Chiloscyllium plagiosum, assembly GCF_004010195.1. NCBI lineage: Eukaryota > Metazoa > Chordata > Chondrichthyes > Orectolobiformes > Hemiscylliidae > Chiloscyllium > Chiloscyllium plagiosum. The sequence continues at coordinate 3,257,915 of NC_057737.1, read as the reverse complement.
CATTTATATGACTATAATTTTTAAAAATCACTACAAAATTCTGAATAATTTAGAGTGACTGATCTATCCACAAGGGTATCATAATATTCCAAAGTGATGCACATAATGTATGGCACTGCCTGTTGTCAAACTGTGAAGCATAACTTCAGTTGTACTACGACGTACCACAATCACATCAGTTGGAACCACAGACTTGTGTGCAGTCTCCCAACTCTGCACCATTTCTGTATCCCAATTTTCTTTTTGTTCTAAAGAAGAAAGTACAGATATAAATGTGTTTTGGGCTGTAACACTCACATCCACTTTGTATCAGGCATTGCCTAATTTTTCAAATTTTAATTAGTTAACAAACATTCCAGAACACTTACAATCTAATACATATGATATACATTAGCCCCAATGCATACTTAACAATGGCACCTCTATAAACTATGTCCATATGTTTTGACATACATATTCCCAAAAATTTAAGACATCATTAGAAGATACTACAGATATTATTCACCCTTGTGGTATCCTATATAATTGATCTTCATTAATTAATGATCTCCAGTAAACATTTATGACTAATGACAAAAACAAGAAATAAAAGTACCTCACGTATATCACAAGATTAAAAGGGGAATAGAAAACAAGTTACAGGTGTTACATGGATTAAGCATATGTGTTACCTTAGCAAAAGTGGCACTAGTTTAGTTGATTTGCTCTGATTGATTGATGAGAATGGACTCAAGTAATTACTGTATGACTATTATTACCATCGGTTGAATTCAGTGGGATATAGTTGGTTGACTTGTGTGATAAGGAGTTATGAATTCATCATTCACAGGAAACTAAAACACTTAACCAAATGCAAGTTATTTGTACCATGCTCTCAACATACAAGGTGCTATTTAACTGGTCTACAGGTTTATTCTAAATGGTGTTGAAGAAATATGCAGAATCCAAGATGACTGCAGCATTTTCCATTGAGTGTTTTTTTAGTATTAGCTGCCTCTTGATCCTCTGTTCTCCAGACCCAGTTTCAGATTCCTGCTGCTCTAAAACCAGAATCAACCAGGCAATCAAGTGAACAATGAAGGGGGGAGAAACTGCAGAAATAAAAATTGGTTCTTGTTTTGCAATTTTAAGACCCCCTAGGATATCATATTAATTTAACCCATTCTGCAGGAAATTAACTGAATTGGTTCAACTGTCCATTTTACATCTAGCCTGATGTTAATCGCTATTGGAAATTTACAGTAGCCAAGGTATAAAATGGGCAATCTCATTGTGTGAGTTTCAGATTAGGTTAGAATTACCTAAATTAGTGAGTAGAGATGACTCAACAAGATAAACTGTAAGTTGATAGCTGCTGGCCCTTCAAGGATACCCCCTCTCAATACACACCCGCTCTTTGGGCTTAAAAAAAATCCCATCCCTGTCCTCACAGTCACCAATAAACCATCCGATCCCCACATACATCCACTCTCGTCCCACAATTCAAATGCTCCTTTTCAAAAATATTTCATCTGAGTTATTCATCCTGCATATGGCCTCAAATGGAGTTGTAATGATAAATTTAGCCAGCTAACTGTTCACAACTGCAACTAGATTGACTGGTCAACTGGGAGCAGTTCAACTGGCCAATGAGGAACACACCAACTGGGATTCTTGTCTTAATTTCCACTTGATAACTGTTTCATCCAGGTTGTTTGACAATTGAGATGACAAGATTATTCTAAGTTAATGGTGTCTAAAATATTAACTTATGACTTACATAATATGAGTTGGCAAAGGCAGGATGGGCCAATTGACTTGTTTCTGCATTTTTAACTGACCTGGGTCACTACTTACCTATCACAGACAGAAACAGTCATACCGTCATGGTCATAGAGATACACAGCAAGGAAACCAACCCTTCAGTCCAACTTGTCCATGCCGACCAGGTATCCTAAGTCTAGTCTCATTTGGCCCATAGTCCTCTAAACTTTTCCTATCATATATCCATAAAGATGCCTTTTAGATGCTGTAATTGTACCAGTCTCCACCACTTCCTCTGGCAACTCATTCCATTCATACACCATAGGGTGTGAAGAAGTTGCCCCTTAGCTCCCTCTTAAATCTTTCCCCCTCAACCCATGCTCTCTAGTTTTGGTCTCCTCAACCAGGGAGAAAAGACCTTGTCTATTTACACTATCCATGGCCCTTATAATTTTATAAACCTCTATAAAGTTACGCCTCAGCCTTCAAATCTCCAGGGATTTAGCATTGGCTGCCTCTTGAACCTCTGTTCTCCAAACCCAGTTTCAGATTCCTGCTATTCAGCCTCTCCCTGTAGCTCAAAACCTCCAACCCTGGCAATATTCTTGTAAATCTTGACTGAACCCTTTCAAGTTTCACATCATTCTTTCTATATCAGGGAAAACAGAATTGCACGCAATATTCCAATATCCTGAGAATCTTTTCTGAGCTTCTGAATTGTGTCTGGTGATTAGCCTTTGAGTATAATCATCTGATGGTGGAATGTGAATTGACTATTTTATTGAAAGCAAAAGCAGATAACCATTTGAAACATTAGCTGTCTTTCGTGCAATAGTTCTAAACCAAATTGGTGTACAATGATGTCATTTAATCCACCTAATGCCCTGATGTTTACATGTCATTTTTGAAACAAGTAACATCAATGATTCAGATGTATTACATTCAGTAAGTAATTCCTCTGGTGTTAAATCAATGCAGTCTGCTGTATTTAAAATATGGTTTGAATTGTTCAGAGGCACAACAGCGGGTAAGATATTCAAGAGCAAAATTATTGAAAGTTGGGAGCAATAAATACAATGCCAAAGATATTATCCTGAAAGTTGGGCCACAAGAAAATTCAAGAATAAAGGAATGTTTTGCAATGTAGCCCATCAGTGACTAAGTTGCTCATTGCTAAATGGCATCATCATCTTAGATATTTTAACTGACATTTCAATTCTCCACATTTCATAACAGATGTTTCAAAGCTAAGCATGAATTGGGAACATGTTTTGTGTTGTTCATTTGTTTCTTTTAGAGGATTGAAATGCCAATATGCATCTAACTTTCAAAGTGTAGCTTGGATTTTAACAAAACTCTCCATCATGAACCTAAGTCTTTCAGCCAGAGCTCCAAGGCTTTTGCTACTGTAACAGTTGCAATGAATATTTCTTGTCTTGTCTCTTTAAATCCAAGGTGACAGTTGATGCCTGCATGTCCAAACTATCATTAAGGTCTACTTTCATGCCGTGGTCAAGTCACATCGATAGCTTTAAGTAATAAAAATTTCACTATGGTCAATTGTTGCACGTTGTAAATATACAAGAGCAGCTACATGCAAAGAAGCCTCTTCTTGCTGTTCAGTTCTTTTGGCTGTTGAATTACACATTACACTTTTAATTCTGAAGCGTGTGGTGCTTTAATTCCTCTCGATTTCATATTTAAGTGAGCAGCCCAGCTATTGCAAGTGGATTGGTTGTCTACTTGTGCTTCACCTCCATTAAATAGGAAGTGAGCAGTTTGGAGGAAAATTTTAAACTTTTAACATTATTACATCCTGCCTGACCCAAATTTCACCTGTTTTTAGGATTAAAGCTCCCCATTCATCAAAGAATGAAAGACTGAAGGGAGATGAAGGCAAAAGAGAAAAAGGGAAATAGGCAAAGGAGGAAAGATGGAAGAAAAATTCTGATGTTTCATTTTTAAATGAATTCTTTGGATATTTCAGCAGATGAAATTTCTAATCTGCATTTTGATATTTTAACATACCAAACTAATTGAAAATGTCACCTAAACCTGCTTAAAATGCACAATATGGTAGACTATAAAATACTCAACTGAGTTCATTGTCTGCTAGGTTATGCAGTCTCTGAAAGGGCAGATCTCAAAAAGGGCATTGCTTCCTGACTGTGGGAAGTTCTATTTACAGGAAGTGCTTTGATATAGATTCAGGGAAAAAAAGAAATATTTTAAAATAAAAAATAAAATGGGCCACATGCCGCTAGCTCAGATTTGCTCCTACACTCACAAATATGTTCCCACATGTAAATATTTGTCTTACTGTGACAGTAAAGAACTGCTTCACAGTAAATGTTCTTAGAACATTGTACTATCACAGCAGGAGATCCCCAAAACTCCAAATGGTGTTCATCCTGATTCAATCACCTGCTGCTATTTTCAAGCCTTAAACTGTCAATATTTTGTTACAATCTAATTCTCAATGACCAGAAGTTTTGTGATAATGCTTCTCCACTGTACATCCAAACACCCAGATGTGAAGGACTCTGACATGACTCCTCTTAGAATAATTCTTTGCCTTAAGTACATGGTACTATTATACTGGACTAACAGCTGGTAAATTTTAAAACAAATCAACAATTCAATATACAGTCTTTAAAGATCCATCTAACATAACCTATCCTGATAAGAAATGTTTGATTAAAATGCTATGATGCAAAAAGTCGAATCATTTTAGAGGCCAAGTTGGCTCTTAAGGTCACATCACTCTGATTAATCATAGTTATTACAGTGGAGGATAAAGAGAAAATCACAGATGAAAACAATTAATCTATTTTTATAGGCAACAAGTAAGGTGGGTGGTAACTGAGAAGTTTTATAAAAAAAAACCTAACACAATATTCTGCTTTTCTGACCGACCTCATCACACAACAAACGTTCACCACATGAGAGGTTTTTCAAGGCCTGAAGGGCTACTTTGATTCAACAGCACTACAGGCATTAGCAGAAGCATAATTAGGGTAAAAAGTTCAACCACAGTTCCACGTCTAAAGCTGTGCCAGAAATTAACTTCCCCTCATTCGCTGTACTATACTGTATTGAACTGAACTGAACCCTCCCTTAGAGCCCATATTAAAAACACGTTTGGCTTTTATAGAGCTGCTTCCTTTTCAAATTAATTATTATGCCACTTTCTGGATGCAATTTCTAGGAATTGAACCACTACAAGCCAATCTTTGTATTCCAAAGTATAGACTAGTAGCAAGGAAAATGTATTGTGGACTCAAATCTCTCAGCTATTAATCATTATGAACTTAATTGGTAAACATCTATTGAGTTGAGGGAATTAAGTAGGAAGATACTATTAAAGTGTGACTGGGTCAGATTCTTATTCTTGCTACAGATTATTTTTGTTGATCTGATTTTTTTTTGTTAAGTCGGTAAATCCTTTATGGTAAAGATATCAGATATTAATGTCTGCTCTGTCTCAAAGACCATGTGTTTTTTTTGGCAGGCTCCTCACAGTAACTCAGGAACCTCGTTCCACCAATCCATGATGGTGCATTAAGAGGGGAATATATAAAATACACAAGAAACAAGAAGATGCTTCATAAAAGTGTGATCAAGCAAAATATGCTGCTTAACTGCAGTTCTGAGTAAATGCCAGACTTTTTTTCTCCCTACAAAACATAATTTTTATACACTCTGCTAATAACCAGAAAGGAAAGAAAGATAAAAAGTCTTTAAAGTTTCCTGAGTTGCAATTTCAGCTCATCTGCTGTTTCAGGAGATCCTACAAATAATCTCCACTACCTAAACAAAGTGCAATATTAACAAATGTTATACATGCTCCTCTGACTCAAGGATGTCCAGACTGTAGCTATTTGTACAAAATAGTGGTTGATACCAAAGGAGCACAAGTCCATTTAATTTTATTTTCCATATGTCGTACATTGTTTAGCATTTGAGGTAACCTTATTAAACAGAATCTCCTAACTATAGAAATCAAACGATCCACATTTTTAACTCAAGAATAAAAAAAACTATCTAAAGCTTGCATAAGTAGAGTGCAAAGAGTTGAGCTGGACATCGTCCAGAGCTTAAATGTTAACAGTATAACAATGGAAAGATCACTGGGACAAATTTAAACAGCTCAGAAAACATACAACCAAAGAAACTTATGAGCTGCAGAATAATGTGGTCAGTTCAGTCCAAACAAATAAAAGAAACATTGCATCAACATAAAAAAATAAATAAAACTTGTGACTTGGTCTTACATTTTTGGCTTCTACTTTATTAAAAAACGTTATAGCCAAAAATATAATCATTTCGCAATGACATCTGTAATTTACTTTGTGCAACTATCCACATTACTGTATTAATCATGCAAAATATCTAGATTAGATTACTTACAGTGTGGAAACAGGCCCTTCGGCCCAACAAGTCCACACTGCCCCGCCGAAGCGCAACCCACCCATACCCCTACATCTACCCCTTACCTAACACTACGGGCAATTTAGCATGGCCAATTCACCTGACCTGCACATCTTTGGACTGTGGGAGGAAACCGGAGCACCCGGAGGAAACCCACGCAGACACGGGGAGAATGTGCAAACTCCACACAGTCAGTCGCCTGAGGCGGGAATTGAACCCGGGTCTCTGGCGCAGTGAGGCAGCAGTGCTAACCACAGTGCCACCGTGCCGCCCACAATCTAAGAATTAATCAGCTCGATAACTTATCTCAACATGATTAAATATGATTTTGGTACTGTTTTTGACTGCTACTAACCATTTAATAGAATCACTCAGCATTAAGGAAGCCATTCAAATCACTGGCTGTGCAAACGTATTGAATAAAACTATCAAATTAATCCCACTTTCTCCTATTCGTACAGCATTGCAAATGTTTCCTCTTCAAGTATATATTAAAACCTCTCTGAAAATTAATACTGAATCTGCTTCCACCACATTTTCAGACATTCACAACTCATGATGAAAAGAAAAATGTCTCAACTCTCCCCTGGTTCCTTCTCAATCATCTTCAATTAGCCTCCTCTGGTAACAATCCTATGCCTTCATTATTTTTGTACTCCTCAATTAAATCTCCCCTCAATCTTCTTTTCTTAAAGCAGAAGAATGACAATTTCTCCAGTATAATCACAGATCTGAAGTTTCTTCTGTTCCAGTACTATTATATAAAATTTCTTCTTCAAGACCTTGACATCCTATATAAAGTGTGATGACCAAAGTTGGACGGAATACTCCAGCTGAGGCCTCATCAATGATTTATAAAGTTTTATCATGACCTCCTTATGCTTATACTCTCTGTCTCTATTTATAAAGTTAAGGATTCTTAAGCATGAGCAAAATACTATCAAGATATAGTATATGCAAAATAAACAGAAAATACTGGAAACACTCAGCAGGTCAGGCAATATTGGTGGAGAAAGAAACAGATTTAGCATTTCAGGTCAATTACCTTTTATCTGATCACAGGTCTTCTAGGTCACAGACCTAAAAGGCCAATTCTGTTTTCTCCTCCACAGATACCGTCAGACTGGATTAATGTTTCTAGTGTTTTCTGATTTTATTTTGGATCAGATATGTAATCTAACAGCTTCAACAGCCTATTCTGCTACTTTTAAAGGTTTGCATACATAAATCCAGATGTTTTGCTTTCTGATTTGGAACAAAGCATAATCTGTGAAAAGCGGAGGGGGTGGAAGAGCCTATGTTTCTATACCTCCCTGTTCCTTTCTCCTACAATGCTTCAGGTAATCAGACTTGGTTTGCCAACTCTGCAATACAAATTATTCTAACAGTCTGAATCCTGCATTTTTGCATTTGTCCCCATTAGTTCAAAATAACTGCAGCAACACATCTTTCTTTTCAGCAATACAGTACGCACTCCGAAAGGCTCCGATTAATCAAGAACAGTCAGCATGGTTTTGTTATGGGATGGTCATATGTGACCAACCTGGTTGAAATTTTCATAAAGGTAACCAGGCAATATTGCAAGAACAGTGTTCAGCAGAACCTTCCATAATGGTGAAGTCACCAAGAATTTCAACTTGAGCGTTTCTGATAAAAAGCACATTTAGTTGAAGCTTTTCATCGAACACTCGTCATTTCACAGGACTTTCTAACTGACATAGAGGTGTTTTTCCAACACTTCTACCAATCAGATTCCACTTGCTAACTAGTCAGCACTCTCTTCTCATGCATTTGGAACTCATCAGAGATAATGTAGAAATAGACTTATCATTGTCAGTAATAAATTTAATAAAGACTCAGAATAAATATTTTCACGGAGAAAGTGAGGGCTGCAGATGCTGGAGATCAGAGCTGAAAATGTGTTGCTGGAAAAACGCAGCAGGTCAGGCAGCATCCAAGGAACAGGATTCTCCTGTTCCTTGGATGCTGCCTGACCTGCTGCGCTTTTCCAGCAACACATTTTCAGCATAAATATTTTCACACAGAGATTAGTTAGAATGTGAAACTTGCTGCATCAAGTAGTTGAAGAAAATAGTATTGGTGCATATAAGGGGAAGTTAGAAGTACGTAAGAAGAAAGGAACAGAAGAATATGTTGATAAAAAATGAATAAAGTAGAGTTGGAGATGGGTTATGAAGAACATCAACAGTGGCATAGAACTGTTGGACAGAATGACTTGCTTTAGACTTGTAGGTTCTATATAACACTTTAGACATAAAAAAGAACAGAAATGCATTCTGTTATTCCAACCTATCAGCACAGCCTCAGGATTCTGTTGACCTGACACAGATGGATAGCTCTTACTTTAATGAGGTGAAATGTTCTCCTGATCACCTTTCACAGCATCTTCTTATTCCTACCAATCAGAAGCAGGTTGAACATACTAGAGGCCAGTATAAGTTTTTGTTCAATTTCTCCTCTAACTGCACTATCACCATCTTTGCCCTTCCATAATCATCTACCCACTGAAGAAAATCTCTCTCCTCGCCATGGTATAAAGTGTTCTGACATCTTCTCAATCCTGCTTATTGCACTGAGTCTAATTCTTGTAGTTGACAAAACAGAAGACATCTGAAAAGTTGGCCAAGAGAGAAAACTAGTTTTCTGTAAGCGTCAATTGCAGCTGGAATCAATTCTCCCAATCTGCTGACTGGAACTCCGGCAATTAACTAAAATGTCTTTGGGTACATTTCATCCTGCCCGCATATTTATTGAATGAAACAATCAGTAAAGGTTAACATTTAAATCAGATTCTTTGGTCAATTGAAGATCGAGATTCACTTCACTTAGAGAACTTTTAGAAAATATTCTAAACAATTTAAATATTCTTCCTTTCATCCAAAACAGCAGGCACAAGATCAAACACAGCCAAATAGTGAGATAATTCAATTCTAATCCAACATGCTAAAAACACATTTTTAAAATGCCAACATTAAATGTGTCCTTTATAAAACACAATGATGTTTGTACTTTTTAAGGTTGAAACATGCATCAGTTTAAGCTCAGTTAGTGGTACAGCCTCAATAAAAGAAAAACTTGCAGAAACATGGTGTCTTTCATGACCTCCAGAGATTCCAAAGTGCTTAACAACCAACGAAGTACATAGTGACTGTTGTAATGTAGGGAACATAGCAGCCAATTTATCCTCAGCAAAAACCCACAAACAGCATTGCAATAATCGACAAGAGAAATATGTTTTGTGATGTTGATTCATGGATAATTACTAGCCAGTACACTGGGAATAACATCCCTGTTCTTTTCTAAATAGTGTCACAGAAGCTTTCAGGCCTACCTGAGGAAACAGACAGGGCTGCAATTTAATTTCTCATCCAAAAGACACCTCCAACACTACATGACTCCCTCATTTATACTCAGGTTTTGGAGTGAACTATTACACACAACTTTCTTACCCATCCTTCCTGTCTTTACTCCTTTCTTGATACGAACGCCTTCAGGTACCTTCTCTTTAGTACGCCCATTCTGAATTTGTTTAACTTAATTCTTCATTCTTAACTTTTTAAATTCTCCTCAAAGTCTACTTTTATAATTATGTACTACTTCGTCCACTTCACTGATTAGTCTCTCTCTTTCTATAAAGTCAGGGGAATTTCATTGTGTTAAGGAGACCAAAACAACAATTTTCAGTTTGTAGTTCAATTTCAACTGTGATCCAGAATTTTAACACATTATCTATCGAGTAATTATTGTAGTTTGAGGAAGGACTATGTTGCTGGAGTTGTCAACTTATGTGAGTAAATTAAAGCTTTATCAGCTAAAGGTCCTATGAATAGTAGGGCGTTGTCCTGACATTCCAGCCAACATTCTTCCCTTAAACCAATACCAGCAAAAACAGATTAATGTCATGCACATCCAATCGTGTGGGATATTACTAAACACAAAATAGTTATTGCATTTACATCTGAAGCAATTTGAAACAATTGTGAAAGTATCTTAGAAATTAAATAAATGCAAGTCCCTTATTGTCCTCAAGTACATGTTTTAAAGCGTATTTCTTAATTTAACATGCTTACCAATAGAATGGATATTATATTTCTACAATTCACAATTCCCATATAAAATTTGTCATTAATCTGTCAAACTGACCTCCAGCAAAAATGCTACTTTGAAGAACAAGTAGTTGAAGGAACTGTAGTTGTGCAACTATTCACTTCAATCTGACTAAAATTCTCAAACTAATTATAGTAAAATGGGAGATATAATCAGCTTTCTGCCTATTCCATTTAATCCAGACAAACAGAATTGAGTGATTATCTTTCTAGCCTTTTAAAGTAAAATTACTTTCAAAGATTCAACTCTCTGCAGGGGTGAACGTGCATTAAAATAAAACAACAAGATGCCAGATTCAATATCTTTTGTAAGATCTGCATCAACATTTTCGAAATGAAAAGTTAAAGCACTCCTGCTTTGAGCCAACATATGGAAGTCAACCATTTAATGCAGTGAGCACAAATCACAGTAATTGAGGATACAATGTAAACTTTACAAGTCAATTCTTAAAATAGCTTGAACTTGCACTGTAATCATTCCCTTACTCTTCATGAATATTGTCAACCTATATTGTATTATAAATTGAACAGATTGCATTCCTTTAATTCAGCAGTGAACTGAACAACATAAATTGAGTCTCGGTAGTTTTATTTTAGATTGAGAAATTAAAATAATCTCTCATCAGAATTTGGCACCCAGTGTTATCAAATAACTCTTCCTCATCAGATTGAGTATTGTTATGATTCACTCATATTCGCTACCAAAAACATTTCCATCACTAAATTCCCACATACAACACCTTTCACTTCACAATTAATCATGTAAATACTATGACTAGAAGAGATGAGACTGAGAATTCACAGCAGATTGCAATGAATCTCCAGACCCTGCTTTTCCAAGTGGTCACGGTTTGGAAGATACTGTTAAAAGAGCTTTGGTGAGTTCCTGCATTGCATTTTGTAGATGGTACACTCTGCTGCCACTGTGCATTCACAGTGGAGGAAATGAATGTTTGAAATCATAGATGGGGTATTTTAATCAAAGTGGACCACTTTGCCCAGTGTGGTGTCAAGCTTATTGAGCATCAGTGGAACCACACTTAATCTGACAAGTGGAGACTATTATCAAATACTCTTCATTTGTGCCTTGCAGATAGTGACAAATTTTGGAGATACAGGAGATGATTACTCATGCAGAATTCCAAGGTGCTGAGCTACTGTTATAGCCACAGTATTTTTATGCACAGTCCAGTTCAGTTTCTAAACAACAGTAACCCCATGATAGTGATAGTGGGGATTCACCAATATTAATGCCAATGTAAATCACAGGGAAATGGATCTTCTATTTGTTGTTTACGGTCACTGCCTAACACTGATATGGCAAAAACATTACTTGGATATATATCATGAAAAGCTCTATGATGGGTATTTGAACCTTCAAATCAAACAAAATTACATCACCTAAGAGGAGGGACATCCGAGGTAAATCAACTTCACAAGCACAGACAAGTTGCACATGTTGACATTCATATCAATACCAAAACTCCTACCTGCAAACTCAACACCCACGCATGTTCGCGGGCAGTACATTGGGCAGCCATGGAATAATCACATCTGACTTCTTCCAGCCACCAAATTCTGAAAGTTGAAGCTTCAAATATCATTTTGCTGTACGCTTTCCAATGGTAATCACTGATGAGCACACAGCTGGAAGGAGGGTGACTTGCACCATATTAACATAGTACTTTACTAGCAGGAGTAAGCTATGTGGTTCTTCAAGTCTACTCCATAATACAATAATTTCATGGCTGATCCAATTGTCATCCCGAATGCACTTTCCATCCTGCCTCCTTTAACAAATGACTCTTTTGTCCATCAAAAATCAATATAGTTTAGCCTTGAATAAATTTAAAGATCCAAGTACTTTTAGGATAGAAAATTTCAATGACTAATAACCTTCTCAGAGAAAAAGAACTTACTTCTCCTCATTTAAGAACACCTTGTAACCTGAACATTCCACCCACCTGTCTTTTCAAATACCACCTGTCCTTCTATGGCAGGGAATGCAGATCCAGCATTGCATTGTTTGGTCACCTCAGGACTCACAACACAGAAACAGAAGAAAATCATCTTCAATTTTGATGCTTAGCCTCAGATCTGCATTGAAAGCAGTTCAGAGAAGGTTTACTCAGCTAAAACCTGAAATGGGTTGATGAAGGGTCTTTGCCCGAAATGTCGAATTTCCTGCTCCTCAAATGCTGCCTGACCTGCTGTGCTATTCCAGCACCACACTCTCGACTCTAATCTCCAGCATCTGCAGTCCTCACTTTCGCCTAATACCTGAAATGGGTAAGTTGTTTCTCTTATGAAGAAAAGTTCAACAGGCTGGGCTTGTATCACTGGATTTTAGAAGAGTAAGAGGCAGCTTGATAGAAACATCTGAGATCCTGAAAAGAACATATGCTTCCTTTCATGGGAAAATATGGAACTATGAGTCTCTACTTAAAATAAGAAATCATTTACTTACTTAAGATAGAAGAGACAATATTTTTTCTTACAGAGTACAGCTATTGAGAGCCTTTGGAACTCTTTCTGAAAAATATTCAACTATACCCTTTTAAGACCAGGATAGGTAGATTCTTGATGAGTAAGGGAATGAAAGGTAATCAACAATTTAATTTTATTCATTCACAGAATCTAATTGCCCAGACAACAGCTTTAGAGTTGACCACATTGCTATGAGTCTAGAGTCACATGTAGACCAGATCATGTAAGGATGGCAGTTTCCTTTCCTAAAGGACATAGGACATTAATGAATTGGCTGGGTTTTTCCCCAATAATTGGCAATAGTTTCATGGTCATCAATAGACTCATAATTCCAGCTTTTATTGGATTCAAATTCCACAACCTGCCATGGTAGAATTTGAACCCAGTTCCCCACAACATTATCTGGATTGCTAGATTAAAAGTCTAGTAATAGTGCCCTCGGCCATCAACTAAGAATATTGCACAATTAGATCAACTATAATCTTACTGAATGGTACAGCAGGCTCAAGAGACCAAATGTATATATTCATAAGTATGTATATAAGCCTTGAAAGTATAAGTTGAAAGATCTGAAGAGCCAAATAGCTTACTCCTGCTCCTAAGTCCTATGTTTATATGACATAGATCTCTCTATTTCTAGCTATGTACTCATTGGTCATTGCTCGTTGGAAGGATTACAGCAAAGAAAAAATACTTTATTTATAATATCAACATCATGAACTTTGAAAATTTGGTAGCTGGAAGGAGTCAGATGTGATTATTCCATGGCTCCCCAATGTAGCACTTGAAGATTTAAATGGATTTTAAGTTTGTAGACAGGTATTTTGGTCTTTATTTTAAACAGGGTCTCTTCTGTTTTCAGCCTCCCTGACAAGAGAAGACATGTTCCTGGTATCTATCTTATAAATTCTCCTCATTATTTTGTACTTTTCAAAAAGATCACCTCCCATTTTTCTTAACCTGATTTGGTAACCAACAGGTTCAACCTTTCTTCAGCAGATAAACCCTTCATTCCAAGAATAAGACAGGAACCTTCTCCGAACTGCTTCTCATGTAATTATATCTTTTTTTTCAACTAATGAGACCGAAACAGTACACAATACTGTGGATGTGATCCTAGCAATGCCCTGTTAAACTGTAATGAAACATTCTCAAAACCCTGAAACTTAGGAGAGATCTGCAAGCTTCCTTTGCTTTGTGAGCAAATGGTGATGGGTTCAAATTTGTTATTCTTGCGGGATTTGTGATTCTTACTATGGACGATGATTCAGTACGTTGGTTTTTCGGATGACAAGTGGGTCTCTAAAGTATTTTGTTTCTTTGACCTTCCATGAAAATGCTATCAGAATTCTTAACAGTTGTGGTCCAGTGGGAGGTACAGGAGACATCTGCTGTGACCATTAAGGATAGATTTCCTGTGGCTGGAGTAGATTTTATAACCAGCAACCAAAAGTTCTACAGACACAGGAAAGACATTGATCTTTTACAAAACAAATCTGTTACAACACTGTCTTTTTGCACAGCTTATTTTTCACTAATGCTGAACTCTGTGCAATGTCACCGATACCAGAAGCAAAAAGAAAATAACCAAATTGGTTGCATGAGGATCTGCTCGTGTAGAATAATGATCAGGATGTTCCATTTTGAACAGTCTCTTCATTGAAAATATGTTAGACATACTGAAGACCTCCTATGTTTGAAGGCAGATCGATAGATGACAAGAGAAGAGCTCGGAGATAATTTTCATGTTCACTGTATTGACAGTAACTTGATAAAGGAGGTTGTCAAGTGTGGAGTCTGCCCAATCTACATTCCAATTAATTCATTCTTTGTAATCTTGATTATTTTAATTTTATTCTCAGAATGGATGCAACACTGACAGGACCCCATTTAGTGCTCTGAGAAGGTGACAGTTGATGTTGGCTTCTCTTTTGCCATTGTAGTACTTTTATCGAAATCATCATTGGATGTCTCTTGATTCAAATATGGTGTCAGGGTCAGAGATTTCTCTCATGGCTGCCCATGTGATTGAACAGAGTGTTTCCCAATGCACAGATCTTTGAGCATGTGCAGCTGGATGATCCACAGGATAGTCAGATCCAGAGTGCATGATTTGATCCCCTTTCTTTAATTCTTTGCTACTGTTCTGCATCATTATCAAGAGGCTGTGACTCAAAGCATTTTACAGCTTGATAGACAATTAGTCACCATTTTGACTCCAGTCCAGTTCATTTTAGTTGAGCTTGCAGAATTTTGTTTGAATGCTTGTAGAATTAGCTTCAAGAAGGACATTATCATTTGTTTGATACTCCAGCTATTGAAGTTGAAGAATTCAACAGAGGCACTGCTGATGAGATTTTTCTAGTCTTCTTAGGCGTTGCTGATATACAGTCCAAGGCATACAGGAATGGGATGTGAGCAGTGAACTTTAAATCCAATAATAACAAACCGAGGCACATTACCTAACTAAAATTACATGTGGCTTGATAGGAATCTTACCAACTGCACAACGTATCCACTCTTGTCTTTCTCCATGGTAGAGGTCCTCTACTGGAACATTCTGTTAAATAAGCTTGTGGATTGCTGTAGTGTATCCCACTGGTTCTCAACTTTCAGGTATCAAGGCACACTTCATTGAGACAAACAATTCCATGGCACTATTTTCAGCTGAACTGATTGCTCATAAATGTCACATTTACTCATATTTACTTTGGTTACAGCCTCACTAGAGATGTTTGCAACATATTGTTTGGTGGATTGTCCATGCTAAATTGCCAGTAGTATTCAGGGATCTGTAGGTTAGGTGCATTAGTCAGGGGTAAGTGTAGAGTAATAGGGTAGGGGAATAGTTTTGGATGGGTTACGCTTTGAAGGTTCAGTGTGGACTCATTGGGGCAAATGGTCTGTTCCCACACTGTAGGGATTCTATGCTGCTATGATATTCCATTCAACAAGCTACAGAAAGATCAAAAGAGTTCATGTTTCAAATCTATCAGAAAAAATATGCTGTCTTCTACTGTGAACACAGATATTTTTTCAAAGTTTGCTCAACCTTTCGTCAACTTCTCTGTAGATGAAACATTCAGGTAAGGAGCAAGTGGCATCTCTTGTCTATGAAAATCCTCCATTGTGTTGTGTGGCATGATCACCGTGCTAAATGGGACAGACATTGAATAGATCTAGCAACTCAAGACTGAGCATCCTGACGAAGGGCTTAAGCCTGAAACATCAACTCACCTGCTTCACAGATGCTGCCTGACATGCTGTGCTTTTCCAGCGCCACACTTTTCGACTCTTATCCCAGAATCTGAAGGCCTCCCTTTCTCCTAGCCATCAACAACAGCAGAATTGTACTCCAGCACAATCTGTAATCTCTCGGCCTGGCACATCCCCCATTCAACCATTACCATCAAGCTGGGAGGCCAACCTTAGTTGAATGGACAGTGCAGGAGAGGATGCCAGGAAACAGCACTTGGGATAACCAAAAATGCGGCGTCAATCTGATGAAGCCACCAAACATGACTGCTTGCATGCCAAACAGCAAGTGATAGTCAGCACTAAGCAATCCCATAACCAACAGATCAGATCTAAGTTCTGCTGTCTTGACACATTCAGTCGTGAACAGTGGTGGACAATTAAACAACTCACTGGAGGAGGCAGCTCCACAAATATCCCTACCCTCAATGATGGAAAAGCCGAACACATCAGTGCAAAAGGTAAGGCTTTTCATGATCCATCTCAGCCTCCTCCATTGTTCACAGCATTACAGATACCAGTCTTCAGCCAATTTGATTCACTCCACGTAATATCAAGAAATGGTTGGACACTGGATATTGCAAAGGTTACAGACCCTGACAACAGTTCAGCAATAATTCTGAAGGCTTGCGCTCCAGAACTTGCCGCTCACCCAGCCAAACTCTTCCAATACAGTTACAACACAGGCATCTACCCAACAATATGAAAAATTGCCCAGACACGTTTTGTACATAAAAAGCAAGACAAATCCAACCTAGCCAATTACCACTCCATCAGTCTGTGCTCGATGATCAGTAACATGATGTAAGGTGTGATCAAGCAGCACCTGTTCAGCAATAAACTGCTCAGTTTGGGTTCTGCCAGGGCCATATAAGATCCTGACCTCATTAGGATTCAAAAATGGACAAAAGAGCTGGATTCCAGAAGTGAGGGGAGAGTGACAGCCCTTGATACCAAGGCTGCTTTCAACCAAGTGTGGTATCAAGGAGTCCGAGCAAAACTGGAATCAACGGTTATCGGGAGCAAACTCTCCAGTGATTGGAGTCATACCTGGAACATTGAAAGATGGTTGTGGTTGTTGCAGTCATCTCAACTCCATAACATCTCTGCAGGAGTTCTTCATGGTAGTGTCTGAGGCACAACCATCTACTGTTGCTTCATTAATTGCTTTCCCTCCATCAGAATGTCAGAGGTGGAGATATTTGCCAATTATTGCACAATATTCAGCACCATTCACAACTCCTCAGATACTGAAACAGTCCATGCTCAAATGCAACAACCTCTGGACAATATCCAGGCTTGATCTGACAAGTGCTGAAAATGTGTTGCTGGAAAAGCGCAACAGGTCAGGCAGCATCCAAGGAACAGGAGAATCGACGTTTCGGGCATAAGCCCTTCTTCAGGAAAGTTAACATTCATGACAGACAAATTTCGGGCTATAACAATCATCAGTAAGACAATGTAACCACCACCCCTTGACATTTAGTGGTGATGCCATCACTGAAACCATCACTATCAACATCCTGGGAGATAACGTTGATCAGAAATTCAACTTGACTAGGAATGCTGCAGCAAGTAACTATCTCCTGACTCCACAAAATCTATCCATCATTTACCAGGCACAAGTCAGGAGTGAGATGCAATACTCCCCACTTGATAGAGTCATAGAGATGTACAGCATAGAAACAGACCCTTCAGTCCAACTTGTCCATGCAACCAGATATCCCAACCCAATCTAGTCCCACTTGCCAGCACCCGGCCCATATCCCTCCAAACCTTTCCCATTCATATACCCATCCAAATGCCATTTAAATGTTGCAACTGTACTAGCCTCCACCACTTCCTTTGGCAGCCCATCCCACACACATACCATCCTCTGTATAAAAAAGTTTCCCGTTAGGTCTCTTTTATATCTTTCCCCTCTCACCCTAAACCTATGCCCTCTAGTTCTGGACTCCCCCACCCTAGGGAAAAGACTTTGTCTATTTATCCTATCCATGCCCCTCATGATTTTGCAAACCTCTATAAGGTCACCCCTCAGCCTCCGACACTACAGGGAAAACAGCCCCAGCCTGTTCAGCTATAGCTCAAATCCTCCAACCCTGGCAACATCCTTGTAAATCTTTTCTGAACCCTTTCAAGTTTCACAACATCTTTCCCATAGGAAGGAAACCAGAAATGCACGCAATATTCCAATAGTGGCCTAAACAATGTCCTGTACAGCTGCAACATGACCTCCCAACTCCTGTACTCAATACTCTGACCAATAAAGGAAAGCATACCAAACGCCTTCTTCACTATCCTATCTACTGCGACTCCACTTTTAAGGAGCTATGAATCTGCACTCCAAGCAACAATCCCTAAGATCTTACCATTAAGTGTATAAGTCCTGCTAAGATTTGCTTTCCCAAAATGCAGCACCTCACATTTATCTAAATTAAACTCCATCTGCCACTTCTCAGCCCATTGGCTCATCTGATCAAGATCCCATCGTAATCTGAGATAACCTCCTTCGCTGTCCACTACACCTCCAATTTCGGCGTCATCTGCAAACTTACTAACTATACTTCGCATGCTCACATCCAAAACATTTATATAAATGATGAAAAGTAGTGGACCCAGCACTGATCCTTGTGGCACTCCAATGGTCACAGGCCTCTCGTCTGAAAAACAACCCTCCACCACCACCCTCTGTCTTCTACCTTTGAGCCAGTTCTGTATCCAAATGGCTAGTTACCCCTGTATTCCATGAGATCTAACCTTGCTAACCAATATCCCATGGGGAACCTTGTCAAACGCCTTACTGAAGTCCAAATAGATCACATCTATCGCTCTGCCCTCATCAATCCTCTTTGTTACTTCTTCAAAAACTCAATGAAGTTTGTGAGACATGATTTCCCACGCACAAAGCCATGTTGACTATCACTAATCAGTCCTTGCCTTTCCAAATACATGTACATCCTGTCCCTACGGATTCCCTCCCACAACTTGCTCACCACCGACGTCAGGCTCACTTGTCTATAGTTCCCTGGCTTGTCCTTACCACCTTTCTTAAACAATGGCACCACATTAGCCAGTCTTCAGTCTTCACCTGTGACTATCGATGATACAAATATGTCAGTAAGAGGCCCAGCAGTCACTTCCCTAGCTTCCCACAGAGTTCTAGGGTACACCCAATCAGGGCCTGGGGATTTATGCACCTTAACCCGTTTCAAGACATCCAGCAGTTCCTCCTCTATAATATGGACATTTTTCAAGATGTCACCATCTATTTCCCTACATTCTATATCTTACATGTCCTTTTCCACAGTAAATACTGATGCAAAATACTCGTTTAGTATCTCCCCTATCTCCTGCAGCTCCACACAAAGGCCACCTTGCTGACCTTTGAGGGGCTCTATTCTCTCCCTATTTACCGTTTTGTCCTTACTGTATTTGTAAAAACCCTTTGGATTCTCCTTAATTCTATTTGCCAAAGCTATCTCATGTCCTCTTTTTGCCCTCCTAATTTCTCTCTTAAGTATACCCCCACTGCCTTTATACTCTTTGAAGGATTCACTCGATCTATCCTGTCTACACTTGAATATGATTCCTTCTTTTTCTTAACCAAACCCTCAATTTCTTTTGTCATCCAGCATTCTCTATACCTACCAACCTTTCCTTTCACCCTGTCTCTGGACTCTTGTTATCTCATTTCTGAAGGCTTCCCATTTTCCAGCCTTCCCTTTACCTGCGAACATCTGCCCCTAATCAGCTTTTGAAAGTTCTTGCCTAATACCGTCAAAATTGGCCTTTCTCCAATTTAGAACTTCAACTTTTAGATCTGGTCTATCTTTTTCCATCACTATTTTAAAACGAATAGAATTATGGGCGCTGGCCCCCAAAGTACCCCCCACCACTGGCACCTCGGTCACCTGTCCTGCCTTATTTCCCAAGAGTAGGTCAAGATTTGCACCTTCTCTCGTAGGTACATCCACATACTGAATCAGAAAATTTTCTTGTACACACTTAGCAAATTCCTCTCCATCTAAACCCTTAACACTATGGCAGTCTCAGTCTATGTTTGGAACATTAAAATCTCTTACCATAACCACCTTATTATTCTTACAGGTAACTGAGATCTCCTTACAAATTTGTTTCTCAATTTCCCTCTGACTATTATGGCGTCTATAATACAATCCCAAAAAGGTGATCATCCCTTTCTTATTTCTCAGTTCCACCCAAATAACCTCCCTGGATGTATTTCCAGAAATGTCCTCCCACAGTACAGCTGTAATGCTATCCCTTATCAAAAACGCCACTCCCTCTCCTCTCTTGCCTCTCTTTCTATCCTTCCTGTCGCATTTGTATCCCAGAACATTAAGCTGCCAGTCCTGTCCATCCTTGAGCCATGTTTCTGTAATTACTATGATATCCCAGTCCCATGTTCCTAACCATGCCCTGAGTTCATCTGCCTTCCCTGTTTAGGCCTCTTGCATTGAAATAAATGCAGTTTATCAGTCCTGCCTTGTTCTCTGCTTTGTCCCTGACTGCCCTGACTGTTTGACTTGCCTTTGTTCTCAACTGTACCAGTCTCAGATTGATCTCTTTCCTCACTATCTCCCTGGGTCCCATCTCCCCCCACCTTGCTAGTTAAATCCTCCCAAGCAGTTCTAGTAAATCTCCCTGCCAGTATATTAGTCTCCTTCCAATTTAGGTGCAATCCATCCTTCTTGTACAAGTCACTTCTACCCCAAAACAGCTTCCAATGATCCAAAAAATGAATCCTTCTCCCATACACTAGCTCCTCAGCTATGCATTCATCTGCTCTATTCTCCTATTCCTGCCCTCACTAGCTCGTAGCACCAAGAGTAATCCAGATATTACTAGTCTCGAGGACCCCCTTTTTAAATTCCTGCTTAACTCTCTGTAATCTCCCTTCAGAATCTCAACCTTTTCCCTTCTTATGCCATTGATTCCAATGTGAACAATGACCTCTTGCTGGCTCCTCTCCCCCCTGAGAATATTTTGCACCGTCTCTGAGAAATCCTTGATCCTGGCACCAGGGAAGCAACACACCATTCTGACTTTTTGCTGCTGGCCACAGAAACATCTGTTTCCACCTAGGACTAGAGAGTCCCCTAACACAAGCGAGCTCTTGGAACCTGATGTACTCCTCATTGCTTTAGAGCCAGTCTCAATATGAGAAACTTGGCTGTCCGTGCTATGTTCCCCTGATAATCCATCACCCCCTACATTTTCCAAAACAACATACTTGTTTGAAATGGGGATAGCCACAGAAGACTCCTGCACTAGTTGCCTACCACTCTTAACATTCCTGGAGCTAACCCATCTATGTGACTGTATCTGCGACTTTTCTCCCTTCGTATAACTGCCATCTATCACATCCCCTTGCTTTTGTAAATTCCTCATTGCCTCTAACTCTCTCGAACCAATCCATTCGATCTGATAGGATTCGCAACCAACGGCATTTATTGCAGATATAATCGTCAGTAACTTGTAAACTCTCCCTAAACTCCCATGTCCGACAAGAAGAGCATATCACTCTACTAAGGGCCATTTTTGCTTCTTTCAATCTGCAGCACTAGAAAATAGCACTGTCTTATTCCTCTCCAAAACACTGTTCCAGGTTATATTAATACTTATGGCTTATATTTTAAGTTCAATCAAGAGACATATCTCAATAAAACGTATAATCAAGAAAGAACCCACTCTACTCACTACTGTAGACATCCTCCAACAACACTCAAGAAGCTTGACACCATTCAGGACAAAGCAGCTTGCTTGATTGACATTACATTCACAAGCATCCATGCCCTCCAGTGCCAATGCTCAGTAGCAGCAATGTGTACTACCTACAAGATGTACTGAAGAAATTCACCACAGATCTTCAAACAGCACATTCCAAACCTATGACCACTTCCATCTAGAAGGACAAAGGCAGCAGATACATGGGAACACACCACCTTCAAGATTCCCTCCAAGCCGCTTGCCATCCTGACTTGGAAATTTTATCACCATTCTTTCACTGCCATTGGGTCAAAATCCTGGAATTCCCTTGCCAATGGCATTGTGGCTGAACACATAGCAGGCAGACTGCAACAGTTCAAGAAGGCAGCTCACCACCACCTTCCCACGGTAACTAGAAATGGGCAATAAATGCTGGCCAGTCAGCGACACCCAAATCCCACAAATGAATTTTAAAAAGGCAGAAAGCCTTCACTGGCCTGTCAGTGAAGACTTCTTGCTTTCTTTCTTTGGGTTCAGAGGTTTCATTGACTGAGTTAGCAGAAAAACTGCCTCTTTTGATAAGATATGTATCCATTTCTTCTTAGAGTCTATTCTAAAGACCTAGATCAGTAGCTTAAATTTAAAAAAATTCCAAAACTATTCATCTTAAAATTCATGCTAATGTGGGAACATGTCCACACAGGCAGGCTAGTTCAACAGTCATTCAACAACCACACAGCTCTTTACTGCGCACATAG
The DNA here is from genome assembly GCF_004010195.1 of Chiloscyllium plagiosum. NCBI lineage: Eukaryota > Metazoa > Chordata > Chondrichthyes > Orectolobiformes > Hemiscylliidae > Chiloscyllium > Chiloscyllium plagiosum. Next base: position 3,235,384 of record NC_057737.1, on the reverse strand, counting down.
TTTCTTCTTATCCCAAAGATATGATACTCAATTGTTATTCATGCTGGGACTGAATGTTTAGACCTGCACATGTTCAAGCAGGCTGCAAAATAAACAGATTTCCCATCTTCCACACATGCATGGTAATAAATGTCCACTTATGCACAGTATCAGAAGTCGACATGAAGCAGTTCTGTAGCCAAAGAATTTTGGCTGCACACTTCTCACCTTGTCATGACATACACGACAAACCTCTGATTTACCCAATAGAGTTAATACTGCTGTATGTCAGTGGTGAAGAAAGTGGATACTAAGTAGAGGAAGAGAGAAACTGATGGGAAATGTTGAGCTCATTGACTGTTGTGTAAGCTGCGAGGAGAAAGTGAGGTCTGCAGATGCTGGAGATCAAAGTTGAAACTTTATTGCTGGAACAGCACAGCAGGTCAGGCAGCATCCAGGGAACAGGAGATTCGACGTTTCGGGCATAGGCCCTTCTTCAGGAATGAAGAAGGGCCTATGCCCGAAACGTCGAATCTCCTGTTCCCTGGATGCTGCCTGACCTGCTGTGCTGTTCCAGCAATAAAGTTTCAACTGTTGTGTAAGCTGCACCCATTCAGGGGTTGTGGACATTTCATTACACTCCTGACTTGAATCTGCCACATGGTTAACACTTTGAAAGTCATTTTTCAAAATATACCTAGCTTCTGCCCTACATCGATCCACAGAGTCATACAACATGGAAACAAACCCTTCAGTCCAACCAACCCATGCCGACAATGATCCCAAACTAAACTAGCCCCATCTGCCTGCGCTTGGCCCATATCCCACCAAACAATTCTTATTCTTACACTTATGCACATATCTTTTAAATGTTGTAACTGTACCCACATCCACCACTTCCTCTGGAAGTTCATTCCACACATGAACCACTCTCTATTGCCCCTCACGTTCTTTTTCAAATCTTTCTCCTCTCACCTTTAAAATATATCCCCCAGTCTTGAAATCCCCCACACTATGGAAAATACCTTATGTGCATCCCTCATGGTTTTATACACCTGTATAAGGTCACCTCTCAACCTCTTACACTCCAGTAACAAAGGCCTCAGCCTATCTAGCCTCTCCTTATAACTCAAACTCTCCATTCCCAGCAACATCCTGGTAAATCTCTTCTGAACCTTCTCCACCTTAATAATATCTTTCCTATAATTGAGTGACCAGAACTGGACATAGTACTCCAGGAGAGGGCTCATCAACGTCTTGCACAATCTCAACATAACATCCCAATTCCAATATTCAAAAGGTCTGAGGAATGAAGGCAAGCTTTCTTAACTACCCTATCTGTGACCCAAACTTCAAAGAGTTATGTTGCTGATACCCTTGGACTCTCTGTACCATAACATTACCCAAGGCCCTACTTTTAATTATATAAGTCTTGACCTTATGTTGCAAAGTTGGGTAGAGTGCTTGTAGATTGGAAGGCAGGAAGTTAGAATTTGGTGTTTGTAAAGTGCTCGGGAGAAAACCTTTGCATGGACCTTTGAAAGGACTACATGCTTTTTCTGTGCTCAGTGATTTAAAGTGGATATCTGTGAGCAGCAGCTTGAAAGTTTGCAAGCACACAGAGAGCACCAAATTGAAACATTTGTACTGTACAGTTAAAAGGCCAAGCAGCAGGGTTTTTTTAACCAAGGCAACAGGCTTTTGAATTTAGCCAATCAATTTGAACCAGGTACTTAGATACCAAAAACCGATTAAAGTTAAGTCTGATGGCTTTGACAACATAGGTCCAATCCTATTGCAAAAAAAAATTGGTATCTCATCACGGGTATAAAAAGAAAGGGATGTTGGACAAAGACCCTAGAGCTAGCCACATTCTGCCAGATCTAATGGCCCTAACGGCTAATGGGTTGGGTGGGGGAGTTATCAACTTTTTTTTTATAACAGATTGGCAGCTCGTCTAGGAACTGGTTGGATTTGAACAGGTTCAGGGTATGGAAGGTCCCAGCAGATTTAAACAGTCTTGGGAACTTGTGTCCTAGATTTTTACATAAAACATAAGTGAGAAGCAGAAAATCTGTTTAATTTCAGTTGCTTGCTGTTGGTTAAATCAAAAGTGAGGTAAAAGGTTCTTTCAGTCACTAAGAGTTTTCTGGGGGTAGAAGAAGTGACTTTGGGAGTTTTACAAAAGGTGAGCAAAGCAAAGCTGGACAAACTGGAGTTGGGGTTGCTTTCATCTATGAGAAAAGGAGTGGTAATTACAGCAATAGCTTGACATTTAAATTTGCTGGAAATGCCATCAAAATCTTTTGGAAATGGTGAGAATTCAATTGCAAATGAAGCAACTTGAACAAGAAAGGGAACTGAAATAATTTGAATTATGGTTAAAGCAGAGGAAAAAGAAAAGGAGAGGAAAGCCCAAGCAGAAGAAAGAGAGAGAAGAAAGGGAGAAAGCAAAAGAGTTTGAACTTCAGAAGTTGGCAATTTGACAGGAAAGTTGGCTCAAAAGAAGAGAGGTGAAGCTAGAAGGTAGGCTGAGTGAGGACGATAATGATGATGAGCAAACCCATCATAGCCAAAGGCATGGTAAGGACCTGTTTAAATATATCCAAGCATTGACTAAATTTGATGAAAAGTATGTCTTTTTCAACTAATTTGAGAAAGTGGCTAAACAAATTAAATAGCCAGTGACCAGGTGGATTTTGTTGATCCAAACCAAGTTGGCAGTGAGAGTTTTGCAGCACAATCAGAGGAGGTGTCATGAGAATATAAAGAAGTAAAAAAGGCTGTTTTGAGTGCCTATGAATTGGTACCAGAAGCGTACAGACAAAGATTAACAAATGTAAGAAAGGAACCAGGTCAGACTTATATCGAATTTGAAAGAATTAAACAGAGCAACTTTGATTGATGATGAGAGCATTAAAGATTGAAAAGACATATGAAGCTCTTGGAGATATTATTCTGCTGGAGGAGTTTAAAAGCTTCGAAGTGATAAGAACTCCTGTTGAGGAACAGAACGTTAAAACAACAAGAAGAGCCGCAGAGATGGCGGATGTATACCCATTAGTGCATGAATTGAAATCTAGCTTACAACAGCAATTTCATTCCGTGAGGGAGAGGAATTGGGAAAGAGGGAGATCTTTCAATGAAAAACAAAAAGTAGATCACATTGAAAACTGTTTACCACATGTGAAAAAAGAAACCCAAAAAGGCAGAAAAGAGGTGAAAGACCTCAGGTGTTTTCACTGCAATAAAGTGGGACTCACAAAGTCAAAGTGCTGGTGTCTTAAGAAAGGCACTGGGAAAAAGGATGTGGTAAACATCAAGTGAGATTAGTTTTGGCAGTGAAGGAAATCCCAAGAGAGGTCAAGCAGCTACATTAGAGTGCACAGTCTAGTCTTGGGCTGGATAGTATGATTGCGCTCAATCTTTTCAAAGACTTCATCTGCGTAGGTAAGATTTACTCAGGTAGAACAGGGCAAGTAGGTAAATAAGATGAAATATTGAGAGATATGAGAACTAGTCTGTCTCTAATGGTAACAAATGAAACTACTTGCACTCCTCCTGAAATACTGCCGAAGAGAGTGGTAATCTGTGGAGTAAATGAACAGAGGAATAGCATTCCCCGTGTAAGATAAAGTTAGAAAGTCCAATCAAGACTAGGGGAATGATAGTGGGAGTGTTGGAAAAATTGGCTATTTCAGGAATAAAGGGCAAAAGTGAGGACTGCACATGCTGGAAATCAGAGTCTAGATTAGAGTGGTGCTGGAAAAGCACAATGGGCATCACTCCCACCTTTCTTCCACTATATTGTTTCCAACAATAAACTGTATTCCTGAAATAGATTAAAGTGGTGCTGATGAAGAGCTTTTGCCTGAAACATCGATTTTCCTACTCCTCAGATGCTGCCTGACCTGCTGTGCTTTTCCAGCACCACTCTAATCTATTTCAGGAATACAGTTTATTCTTGGAAACAATATAGTGGAAGACAGGTGGGAGTGATGCCCATTGTAGTGGAAAATCCAAAAGAAAACCAGGAAAGTGAGTTAAAAGAAAAATACCCTGGAATGTTTCCAGATTGTGTGGTGACAAATCCTACAGTCATAAATTAAAACAAGAAAGGAGAACAAAAGAGAAAGATGTAGGAGTTGAGGTCCAGTTACCTGACACTCTATTTGATGAGGTGGTAAAGAAAAAACTAAGCAGTAGATGATCAGGCAGAAGTGTTTAGTTCTGAAAGATTAATGGAGTTACAACAAAAAGATGAGGTGATAAAAGATGTATATCATAAAGCCTACTCAGAAAAGGAATCAGAGTGTATTCCACAATGCTACTACCTTAAGGATAAAATATTAAGTGGAACTGGAGACCTTGGTAGGCCAGTGCAGATGAGAAATGGGCGGAAGTTCACCAGATTGGTTGCCAGTAGAATGCAGACAGGAAGTATTGCAGGTAGCACACAAATTACCTGTAGGAGGTCATGTGGAGTGAGGAACAGTCAGTCTAAGATATACAAGCATAAGGATGTGGTTGAATTTTGTCATACTTGTCATACATGTCAGATGGTAGGAAAGCCACATGCAGTGATAAAAATCAGTGCCTAGATGCCAATTCCTGCATTTGAAGAATCTTATACATGGGTTATAATTGCTTGTGTAGGTACCCTCTCTAAAAACAAAAGTGGGAACCAGTATTTGCTCACCATAATACATTTATCTACCAGGTTTCGACAAGCAATTTCATTACGGAATGTCAAGGCAAAAATGGTTGTGAAAGAGTTCCTTATTTCTTTACACACTATGGATTACCCAGGGAGATTCAGTCAGATCAGGGGTTCAATTTTAGTGCCAAATTCTTGAAAGAGGTCATGGATAGTTTAGACATTAAACACTTTAAATCAAGTGCACACCATCCTTAATTCCAGGGAGCATGGGAAAGATGGCATCACACCCTAAAGACAATGTTGAGGACTTATTGCCAGGATTACCCAAATAATTAGGATAAAGGTATCCCATTTATAGTATTTGCTATTAGAAATGCTCCAAATGAATCAACTCAGTTTACTCGATTCGAATTGATATTCAGACACAAAGTAAAACAGTCTTTAAGATTAATTAAGGAAAAGTTGATGGGTCCAAAGTCAGAGATCTCACAGTTGCGTTATGTATCTGAGTTGAGAGAAAGATTAACAGATTGGGTGAATCAGTTAGCCAACAGTTGAAGGTGGTACAGTGCCTAATTACTATATTTTGTTTAATGAAGCAAGGAGCAGAAAAAGAAATCTAAAATTCGAATGTTTGCCTGTGGGGATAAAGTATTGGTTCTGTTACCAATGGAAAGAGATCTCTTCAAAGCAAGGTTTAGAGGTCCCTATCAGGTTGAGAAGAAAAGAGGTGAATTATCTGATAAAGATGTCAAATAGGAAAAATAATTATCAGGTATGTCATGTAAACATGCTGAAGCATGACTATGACAGGGAAAGGGAACCAGAGAAACAGGTATTAGTTACTGCTATTCAGTGTGAGGTATCAAATCCAGATGATTTGGATTTTGATGTGCCTCAGATTAAATTGATTAATGAGGAAGTCATTAAGGAATAGGATAGGGTAGTGAGTTATCTGTCACAGGAACAGAAAAGTGAATTGGAAGACTTATTACAGTGCTAGAGGACCTGGCAAAACAGAATGGGGAGGACTAATGCCACAGTTCATGAGGTTGATATAGGGAATGCTGTGCCGATAAAACAACACACCTACAGGCTTAATCCTCTCAAAACAGTGGAGGTTCAGAAGGAAGTGGACATCATAAAGACAAGTCAACGCGAGTGAAGTTCACCAATCATGTTGGTTCCCAAACTTGATAGTACTCGACACTTCTGTGTAGATTATTGAAAGGTCAACGCTGTGACCAAATCTGACTCATACCCAATTCCAAGGCTGGAGGATTGTGTGAAAAAAGTAGGACAAGTCACTTACATTACAAAGTTGGACATACTTCATGGTTACTGGCAACTAACTTTGTTGGAGCGAGCAAAAGAAGTTTTTGTTTTTCTAACCCCAAATGGGCTATATTAGTTTAAAGTAATGGAACAAAAAATGCACCAGCCACTTTCCAATGGCTTATGAACAGAGTTGTCGAAAGCTTGATTAACTGTGCCATCGACATAGATGGCTTAGTGACCTTTAGTCATTCATGGAAAGGTCACATGGAGCATTTGGCAGAGCTCTTTTGAGAGACTACAGAAGACAAAGATGGTCATAAATTTGGCAGAAACAGAATATGTGAAGGCAGAAGTGACATTCTTAGGACACAACTTCGGATAGGGATGGATGACACTGAGGAATCTGAAGACGAAGACAATCAAGGAATTCCCAAGACCATCCTCAAAGAAGGAAGTGCTAGGATTTTAGGATACAGCAGATTCTACAGGAATTTGTACCAAACTTTAGTAGCATATTGGCACCGTTGACGGATTTGTTAAAAAAGAACACGAAATTTCGATGGATAGAACAATGCGAGGAGGCAGTTGAGAGTTTTAAAGCAGTGTTAACGACCACACCGCATACCAATTTTTCACCAGAAAAACTATTCGACCATTGAAAAGAGTTATTGAGTTTGATAATGGCCTTACTACATTTTAGTGTTTACATCGCAAACAATGCATCAGAGACGATTGTGTATACTGATCACAATCCTGTGATTTCTAGAAAGATTTAAGAACAAGAACATCAGTTTTTTTTGGAGTCTCATGTTACAAGCATTTAATTTATAGATTGTACATGTGCTAATGCCCTTAACTCTCAAGAGAGAATTGCTGGCTCTCGCAGCCTCGTCTATGTCATAGAGAAAGGACCATCTAAATAATAACGGTACCAATGGCACAACTAGTTAATATTCCTGACAGAAGAATTGACGGAGAAGGCACAGAACATTCCAGAAAACACGTAACCTGGCTGTAATTTCAAGAGATTAACTTTTTTTATATATACAAGTGGAATTTGTGTTTATTGGAACAGCATACCATTAGAATCTTATTTTATTCGGAAATAGTAGTTAGAAGGGTTTGATTCGGTTTGTTAATAGTTTAGTTAAATTGTTCACTGTTAGAATTAGGTAAAGAAATTGCTACTTGTTGATGTTAAAGTGAGTGTCAGTGATTTATTTTATTTAACCATTGGAAGTTGCTGAAAAGCAGCTTACACCATTTTCAAACTCCTTTTACAGATTATGGGACGAGATGCTCCTCTTTGGGAGTTTCAGTTTTAGTTCTCAGAGGGGTGTCAACCTCCACTTTATAACACTTTTGTTTTAAACGTTCTTCACTGTCCACTATACCAGCAATTTTGGTGTAATTTGCAAACTTACTAACCATGCCATCAATATATTCTATAACACTTGTAGCAAGGCACAAATCAGCTTCTTATTGAAAATGGTCACGAGTAAACATTTGTGTCATTCAAATGTTGCCTGTCAATTATCAGCTCAAAGCCCAGAAAGAGATAGAGATAAAGTCATATATTTGTTTAGTATCTTCAACAGCTTCAGGATGATTTCCCCCTCCAAACAAAAATATCATCTACAATCAAGTTTTGAAGTGTAGCCACTTGTTAAAATGTAAGAAATGGGATCACCAATTTGATCACAGCAAGATACCAAAAATGAAAGTTTTTTCATACACTGACCTCTGACAATCATAATCATCATCCTATATGTCATCCATGATTCTTGTCACAGCAGAGATGTATTTTGACCCAAATTTACCAGGCTGCTTTGAGACATGCATACTTGAACAATTTCTTGATGTTTAGATCAGTTATTTTCCTCTTGCAACTGTGTAATAAATAGGTAATGCTACATTGTCTCAGCTGAGTTTTTAAATGAAGGATCGACATAAAGGATGCAATGGCACTATTGGAATTACATCTGGGAGTTCCAATGGCATGTCGATCAACATTATTCATAAAATGAAAACCAAAATACAAGAGCTGATAATTTATTTTGTTACTATTCGTGGAAGCTTGTTCATTAGCTCATATTTCCTAAATTATAGGAGAATCAACCTTTCAAAAGTATCTTACTGGTTGTGAAGCACTTTGGGATTTCATGAGGTCATAAAAGGCACCACATAAATCTTTTTCTTTCCCATGCATTTATCTCACAGGTACATATCGAAATTAGCTCTGTGACAACGCTTCCAACTTGATCAACTGCAATTATTAATGAAGGGGTTACATGGGAATGGACTTCCTGAGGTTTGCCTTGAAATATTGTCTGGGTCATTGCCTATGAGGTTGTCCTATAGATTTCTTCTTGTTCTATTTTATAACCGCATATTCAACAATTACTTTGCTTGTCTTTTTGAAAGACAACCATATATTATCCGACTAGAGGCAAGGGTAAGTCAACTAGTTGAGAATCATGGGTCGCTGCCCTTAAGAACATTAGCACCAGATATGTTTGCATCGCCATTTTTCAAGAATATATGGCTGTAATATGCTGGATAGAGAATTATAGAATATTACTGCATAGAAGGAGGCTATTTGACCTTTTATGTTGGGCCGGCTCTTTCCGATTCTATCCACCCATAGCTTATTTAGCTGTCAAATGTCTAGAAAATGCTGGTTTCTGATTCTGCCAGACATCCATGCAGCATTTTTTAGATATTAGCAAAACTTTCTTGATCACCCTATAGGTTTTCTGCAACTTGTTGTATATCTCTGGTTACTGACCCAATTGCCAAAGGAAATAATTTTCCCCACTTTTTCTATCAAGATTCACATATCGTTTTTACATTTATTATCCCTCCTCTTTTTGTTCTTGAACTCCATCTTCCCTGATGTGATCTTCACAATCTTCTCACTATGGTCTGCAAATTCTTGTCATTCTTCTTTTACTGCCTGTCCTCTTTCTAATGACCAAGTCGCAAGTGCTTCTGACAATGCTGGTCAGAATTGTGCAAAATAGCGATGACTCACCTTTCAACTTCCCATTGAGGAACCATCCAGAATCTCTCCTAAGCATTGATTTCAACTCACCAATGAACCTTGTTGCTCACACATGACTCATTGATCCTTAAAGGTCCTCACAAAAAGGCTGTGCTGGTCCTGTTAAGTCATAGTTCCTTATAGAACCAATGTTCCAATGGAGAAAAGTCAGTCATCTGTTGATACGTTGAAGTATTTTGCATCTTGAACATGCAAAAGATGGAAATATTTTTCTGATACTGCCATCCCTTTGACTTTTTTCAGTGTTAAAAGCCACGATTTCAGATATAAAAATGAATACCTTTTGAACAATTCTTTCCAGATTTCAGTCTTCTGTTAAGAAGGATTCCTATCAATTAACATAGGTTTTGTTGATGACTTTGGCCAATGATAAATAGCAGTGGAGGCAGCAATTCTTTTTTTTGAGGGAAAAGAGTTCCAAATTGAAGAAGTTTCAAAATAGATTGCTTATCTTGTTTCCCAATTTACAATGCTGACTGCTGGGAATTTTTCCAAATTCGTGTCTCAGAAAATGAATGAATGGAGCACAGCCATCAACATTTAGAGTGTGGCTTATGGAAGAATTAAATCAATTGTAAATTACTTCAATCCAATCTAATCTAATAATATCCCATTTGTAGCAAGGCAAATGGCAATTCTGAAACAACTAAGAAACAGAATCCTGCAGAACCAATCTCTGTAACAGATCAAATGTCCTTGATAGTGTACGCTTTTGTAAACAAAGTTTTTTCATTGAAAACATATACCCTCCAAATCTTGTAAATTACATCTGAATTAAGGTTAGTGTTGGATTCTGGGCCCACATTCACTATATCAAAGTGGAGTGTTCAGTGGAAGTACGCAGTGCCTCTCACCACCCAACTAATCATGAATTGTATTTTCCAAGCTAACCACTTTATAAACTACAAGATCATCTACAAATATCTGAACTCTTATAGACAGTACAGGCAGTAATTAAACATCGTCTCCAGTACCTCATCCAAAACTGGACTAACTGACATTTGCAAGAAAATGTAGAAAGCGTAACTTTCAACACAGCGAAATGAAGACTACACAGACAGCCCTTGACAGTCATCCTAATTTTATTCGTGCCTGAACTTTTGAACTTATGCTAGGAAATAGCTGATACAGCACACTCCTCAAAAGCAATGTGCAGCTTTTGAGTTGGTTACGATGGAATGTAGAATACCTTGATTCATGGAAAAGACATTGTCAGACAGCATACCACAGGCATCAATATGTAACATCGTTGGGTAAGATATTAGTCACTAATTTTAACGTCACAACTATAACTCTGCTTGAAGTGCATGGTCAAGTTTATTCAATCACATTAGAAAAGCAAGCACAAACCTCCAAATGACTTGAGAGTATATCATCTAATATAGTGAAAATGAGCTAATTTTGTAATGAGAGGACTACACAAAAAGCTAAGCATTTAGCTTACTATTCAACTGAATACAGACAAGTCCAACAGGCATGTGCAGCGACTCCCTAAGCATCTTGTCTCCTCCTACTGTCATTCAGGAAATTATGCAAGATAATCAGTTGTGTTGATATAAAGTGCTAAATGGCAAAAATAACTCAAAAGGAGCATAAAATAAAATTAAATACTGACTTTTGCTTCACTTGCAACAAACCTCAAGCATTTTTTCATATGAATAGTTGTAATGCAACATCAAGCTTCAGGCATTGGCACATCTTACTAACCACTAGAACTGATAATTTAACATGACTGCCTCACCAGCAGTCTACATGATCAATGTCGTGCATATTTTGTGTTCCAAAGTGGAGATGATATGGCTAGAAAAGGCAAATTCTTTTCACACATCCCCCTGACTCCGTCAAACACTCCCCTGCTGTCCTAGTACCCCACCCCCCACGATGCTGCATCTGGTTCACATTTTTGCCAAAAGTTTTCTCTCACCCTGCTGATCCTGTACTTTTGCACACACCAAGGAGTGGCCTTTTCTCAGCAAAATTATCAATTTTGTGAAGACCTGTGAATAAAAACACAGAGAGAGAAAAAATAATTCAGAACAAAAGGGGACTTTTATCAACACACATGTCAGCGCTTCAGTGTCTGCCAGTTTTCTCTCTTAGTTCACCACCCATCCACTCTAGTCCATTAGTCACACAAAGATGCAGTTTAAGGGCAGGAAGTGTGTTAATGGAATTACAACTGTAACTCTGTAATCAAATCATGATATAAATATTTCCGAAGTCAAAAAATGAAAACAGGACATTCTTTTCTGTGGGTTATATGCTGAACCACAGTTTTAACATTTGGTCTTTACAAAAATAAAAGCATAAACAAAGTGCAGGGAGATCAAATGGTAACTAGCTATGAGACAAAAGATTAGCTGAGGAGGGTTGTGTAAGTATAGGATGAAAAATAGAAAAATGTGAAGTATTTTGATGCTGTAGAATCAGCTGTGGATGAAAAATATTTTACCTCGGAGGAACATTAACCTTGCAAGCAAACATCTTTAAATAATTAGTGTCAAAAGAGCCTCCAACGTCTGTTGTCTTGTTTCCCTAAAAGGGCTAGTAATTGCTCCAATCATGATTATAATTACTACCTAGGTATACAAACATTGAAACAAAATGCTAATTGAGATGCTAAAGGATTACTGATGAATTAATATTTCTACTGACATGCACTGTTTTGCCACTAACATTTTCATAGGTCTACAGAACCAAATAAAAGGGCCTTCTGCCCACTGAGTGCAATGGTCAGAAAATAGGCATCTATCGATTCTAAACACTTTTTGTAGCACTTGGTCCATAACCTTGTATGCCAATGCAATGCAAGTGGGCATCTAAATACCCTGAAATATTATGAAGGTTTCTGCCTATATCATCTTTACAGGCAGTAAGTCCGAGTCCAACATTCTCTGGTGAAAAAAGTAATTCCTTACAACCTCCTGCCCCTTATCGTAAAGCTATATCCTTGGTTATTGCCCTTACTTTCTTCAAGATTTGTTGTGTTTACCCAATCACATTGTTTATGCTTTAGATGAAACATCTAGACTTGGGAAAAACTAGGAAGATCATGCACCTGTGTGTTGCATCTTCCTTATAAGCATTTCCCCCACCATACAATGTTAGACAGAAAATATATACAAATAAAATTATTCAAGTAACCAAAAATCATAACGAGAAGAAACTAACAAAAAATAATTAGAGAGCTGGGATTCTTCCGTCTTGATTTCAGACAGTGTTCAAGCTGAGATCTTATGATGCAGGAAGCCTAGCCAGGTAGAATGGAAACAGTTTACCAGTGCTTTATTCTAGTAAGTCACAAACTTTCAGCGGAACAGCACAGTTAGTTCAAGCATCAAAATCTGCTATGACTATCAGTCTCAATTTTGAATGGAATAATGAACAAAAATTTGCATTTATCAAGCACCATTCATAATAAAATATGTCCAAATTTTGGGTCTTCCACAGTACAGCAGTATACAATGTCCAATGTGCAATGAGGCAACCAGCCATGCGAGGAATTCTGTGGATCACTAGAATGGGGAGTATTCAGTTTCATTTGATTACTTGCAGCCTGAATTCAAGATGGCAGCTATGACTGAGACATTCAATAATTTAATTTGGCTGGACTGTGTCATAGTGATAATGTCACTTCTCTCGTAACCCAGAAGCTTCATTTCAAGAATGATGACTGTGAAACTTTTACAAATTGTCATAGAAAAAGTCGGATTCATTAATGTCCTTTAAGGAAGAAAAGTTGCCATCGTTACCTAGTCAAACCAACTGCAATGATGATTGACTCCTAAGTGCCCTTTCAAATGGCCTCACAAGCCAATCAATGGCTATTAGGGATGGCATCTAATTCTGGCCTTACCGCTGATGCATCCTATTAAAGAATTTTACAATTATTTTTAAAGCTGCTTACATATTATCTTGGAAATAAAATTTAATTACATTAGTTCTATTTTGTTTTATTCTCACGAAAGATTTTAAAAATGTATTTCCTCTGCAGCGTTAAAAAAAATCCATTTTTTTCTATAAACAGAGACAGATATTTTGTAAAAACAAGTGATTAGTAACAAGAAATCTGTCACTGCATCGTGAGATCACTCTGGAATTGTGATGTCTATATATTAACAAGTCTCAAAATATCAGTGGAAATTTCCAAATATTTGTTCAGTAAATGTGCTGCGTAGAACCACAGCATTTTAATCAAGGAAACATGGGAGTTCATTTAACAGACACTATGACCCACACACATGCACAGTCAGAAAAGAAATTTTAAGAATCGGCAGATTCAGATTCTTTACTTGCAAATGGTAATCAAAAGTTTCGACATCATGTCAATTTTATTTACTTCTTAATGCAGTATCTTTGAAGGAACATGAGAGAAGTAAGTAAGTGAATTCTATACTATGTGTAGGCCAGGTTATGGAGCATTGTACAAGATTCAAGCACATAATTATATCAAACTGTGAATTCCTAGTGGCACACACACAAGAGGTAGGAGAAAGATTAGACCATATAGGCAATTGAGCCTGCCTCACCATTCATTATTATCATGGGATGATCTATGGCTTCAAATTTACCTCCTGCCCAAGGCCTATATCCTGGAAAAGTAAAGCTTTGTCTACCTTAGCTGTTCAGTGATTAAGCATTCACAAATTCTCTAGGGTAAAAAATTCCAAATATTCACAACCTTTTGAACGAGTCAATTTTTCCTCATTTCAGGGTGAGATGATTTCTTATCCTGAGACTGTGCCTGTGGTTTAATTCCCCAGTCAGTGGAAACAACCTGTCAGTATCTACCATTCCATGGTCAAGGTGAGTTTAAATGCAATACAAATGCATTAGTGGGCGGCACGGTGGCACAGTGGTTAGCACTGCTGCCTCACAGCGTCAGAGACCCGGGTTCAATTCCCGCCTCAGGCGACTGACTGTGTGGAGTTTGCACATTCTCCCCGTGTCTGCGTGGGTTTCCTCCGGGTGCTCCGGTTTCCTCCCACAATCCAAAAGATGTGCAGGTCAGGTGAATTGGCCATGCTAAATTGCCCATAGTGTTAGGTAAGGGGTAAATGTAGGGGTAGGGGTATGGGTGGGTTGCGCTTCGGCGGGGCGGTGTGGACTTGTTGGGCCGAAAGGCCTGTTTCCACACTGTAAGTAATCTAATCTAATCTAAATGAAGTGCCACTCAACTAGTTGACAATTTTCTGTCAAGGACTGAAAGCCCTTTCAGAGAGGTATTCTGAACAGCAGTTTCTTCACACCGTCACTGGTCAAAGCCTTCCTAGCTTATCACTTTTCACTGACAAAACTCCTTCTACTGTGTTTTCATTTCAATGATCCTGTGAGTTGCTGACAGGTTGGGAAACAAATGCCCTTGATGGAAAATTCAGAGTTACTAAACTAATTCATCCAAAGGGATTCCTCACTTGTCTTTAATATCACCCAGGGGAAACCCAGGAGGAATGGGGATGACATTGGGATCCTAACCGGACACAGCTGTATCACTTTTAGGGGTTTTAGCTCCATACACACAGCACACATGCCTCTAGTTTCTTGGAAAATTCGCCCTTTGGTGTAAAAATGATAGGATAACACAACATAAAAGAAGACCATTCGGCCATCATGCCTGTGCTAGCATCTTGAAATAGGCCAGCCATTCAGGTTTGAGGGAGGGAAGATGTAGGCCTACAAGCAAGAGGATATGATAGAATTACAGGGTAATTGTTTGGATCATGATAACCAGAGTGGGAGAGGAAGGGACAGAGTATACAAACATAGAAAAATAGCAATAAATGGGATCAAATGGGGGGAAAATGATTTAAAATAGCAAAATTAAAGGCTCTTTACTTGACTACACAAGTATTGTGGACAAAATAAATGAATTAACCACACAAATACAGGTTAACAGGCATGTTTACAAGGAGGTCAAATATTCAGGTGTAGGTGACTTTTTGAAAGGACAGGCAGGAAGGAAAGGCTGGTGGGGTAGAAATGTTGATACGGAAATAAATATGAAAGCAACAAAAGATCTTGAATCAGAAGATGCAGAATCCATATGTGTGGAGGTAAAAAATAAAAAGGCAATAAGGACCCTGGTAGTCTATAGGTCCCCTAACAGTAGATTTACGATGGGACAGAGAATAAATCAGGGGTAATGAGGACACATAACGAAGGTAGTACATAAATAATGGATGATTTTAAACCTCATGTAGATTAGGATAAACAGACTGGCAGAGGAAGCCATGAGGACAATTGCATACAGTATCTAGGACAGTTTCCTAGAACAATGTGTGGTGGATCCAACAGAGATCAGGCAATTTTGAAACTGGTGATGTGTAATGAGGCAGGTTTAATGAATAATGTTAGATAAAAGCCCCTTTGTAACAGTGATGAAAACATAGTAGAATTTAGCATTCAGTTCAAGAGAGAGAAACTTCTGATTTTTGATTTGATTTATTATTGTCTCATGTACCAAGATACAGTGAAAATAATTGTTTTGCGTGCAAACCAGACAAATCGTACCTTATACAAATACATCAGGGTAACAGAGCAGAATGCAGAATATAGTGCTAAAGCTACAGAGAAGGTGCAAAGAAAGATCAGCTCTAACATATGAGAGGTCCATTCATAAGTCAGATAACAGTGGGGAAGAAGCTGTTGTTAAGTCTGTTGGTATGCATTCTCAAACCTTTGTATCATCTGCCGATGGAAGAGGGTGCAAGAGAGTACAATCGGAGTGGGAAGGGTCTTTGATTATGTCGGCTGCTTTCCTGAGGCAATGGGAAGTTTGGACGAAGTCCATGGAAGTTTCCTGGTGGACTGGGCTATGTCCACAACTATCTGTAATTTATTGCAGTCTTTACAGAGCAGTTGCCATACCAAACTGTGATGCATCCGCATATGATGTAAACTTGGTTTGGAAACAACCCTGCTAAGCTTAAATAAGGGTAATTACAACGGAGTGAGGGCAGAACTGGCTGTAGTGAACTGAGAAAGAATTTTAGTCGCAAAAATGGTTGAGGAACAATGGCAGATATATAAGCACAGCAAAGATATATTCCAGAGTGGAAGAAGGGAAGGGAATATGCAAAGATTGATAGTTAACCAGGAAAGTTAAGGATAACATCAGATTGACACAATAAACATACAATGTGGCAAAAATTTGTGGCAAACCAGAGGATGGGGAAAGTTTTAAAAATCAAATCAACAAGTCCAAACAAAGGAAGAAAATAAACTTTGAGGGAAAACTATCAAGAAAAATATCAAGATGGACAGCAAGTGCTTCTTTAAAGATATAAAAAGGAAGAGAGAAGCTAAAGTGAACATAGACCCCTAAGATAATAATGCCTGGGAAATAATAATGTGGAACCAGGAAATGGAAGAGGAATTGAATAAATAATTTGCATGAATCTTCACAGTAGAAGACTTTATTAGCATTCCAAAATTACTAAATGAGAAAAATAAAATCAAAACTAAGATCTGATGCAAGAAACAATTATTATTAAAGTTCAATTTCTTCAACATATTATCTATGTTAGAAACAAAAATGTTTATACTTGTGAAAGAATCCTGCTGAAATATTTAGAATTAATGCAGATCTTGTTCACTTTTTTTAAGAAGTCTCCCTCCCACATTTCAGTGAGCATGTTATCAAGGAGGGATGAAATCTGAATGTGAGGGAGCGCTTTTAAAAACAGCATGAGTTTAATCCAATTGCAATCAGTTCACTTTTGTTTTGCTTTAAGTAAGTTGGAATCATCTGGGAAAATCTAAAATAACTACCATATTTTCATACTGCATTATACATAGCAAATTATGCACTCAGGTCAATTTCTGTATTTAATGTAGAACCCATTTAAAAGGAACTGAAAATATTCTCTGTGAAGCTCTGGCTGACTTTATGTACCACTGAAACTTCAAAAAGGAAACTATTTGGATTAAATCACTGTGAAACATCTAACAGGGAGCAAACAGAAGACCAAGGTCGAAGTCTGGACCTCCAGCATCTTCTGTTTGGTGCCTCCTTCCATCTGTTTCAATAGGATGTGACACACAAAACTATGTTAAACTTGATTTTATTCATTCTTTCATGGGGTATGGGTGCTGATGACAAGGCCAGCTTTTCTACTCATCCCTAGATACAGTTAAGAGTCAACACACTGTTCTGAGTTTGAAGTTACATGTAGGCCAGACCAGGTAAACTTCTCATCCTGAAAGGACATTAGTGAACTAGATTTCTTTCAATCGGAATGGTTACACGATCGCCAAGGAACTAGTTTTCAGCTTTAAATTTTATTCAACTCAAATTTCTTCATCTGCCATGGGACAATTTCAACCTGCACTCACATTAGACTGGGGCACCTGTTTACTAGTTGAGTGGTGTTAACATTATGCTACCACCTCCACATTTTCACACTCCGTGTTTATTTACATATTACACTTTCTATGCGCAGGTTCAAGCATTGAGAAAGCGTCATTAATTGCTCCTATTCATGAAGCTACAATGCTGTTATAACAGGAGAATGTTTGTGGACTACAGGTGAATTGCTTACACTCCCTCTTAGTGCACCCCAGCAGTATTTATTAGTATACACATGAAGCACTCTTACATGCCTTGGAAAATGAATAATATTTCCTATTTAAGCATAATTACTTTCATTAGAATCAATTAAAATGGGCAAAAAATGACATCACCCTGGGAACAAAAGTGAAAATTAGAATAATGAGAAGAACTGTGGATACCAATATATATCCTTTAATTTATATAGCGTCATAGAGCCGTAGAGATGTTCAGCACGGAAACAATCTCGTCCATGCTGACCAGAAATCACAACCAAATCTAGTCCCACCTGCCAGCACCCGACGCATATCCCGCCAAACCCTTAGTGTTCATATACCCATCCAAATGCCATTTAAATGTTGCAATTGTACCAGCCTCCACCACTTCCTTTGGCAGCCCATTTCACACACGCACCACACTCTGCGTGAAAAGGTTGGCCTTTAGGTCTCTTGTATATCTTTCCCCTCTCACTCTAAACCTTTGCCCTCTAGCTCTGGACTCCATCAAGGGAAAAGACATTGTCTATTTACCCTTTCTATGCCCCACATTATTTTAAAAACCTCTCTAAGGTCACCCCCCAGCTTCTGACGCTCCAGGAAAAACAGCCCGAGCCTATTCAAAATCTCTCCGTAGCTCAAATCCTCCAACCTTGGCAACATCCTTGTAAATCTTTACTGAAGTTTGACAATATCCTTCTGATAGGGAGTAGACTAGAATTGCACGCAATATTCCAAATGTAGCCTAACCAATGTTCTGTACAGCCGCAACATGACCTCCCAACTCCTGTACTCAATACTCTGACCAATAAAGGAAAGCATACCAAATGCTGCCTTCACTATCCTGTCTACCTGCGACTCTACTTTCAAAGAGCTATGAACCTGCACTCCAAGGTCTCTTTGTTCAGCAACACTCCCTAGGACCTTACCATTAAGTGTATAAATCCTGCTAAGGTTTGCCTTCCCAAAATGCAGCACCTCACATTTATCTAAATTAAACTCCATCTGCCACTTCTCAGCTTGTTGGGGTGGACCAAGATCCCATTGTAATCCGATACTTCGTTGTTCACTACACCTCCAATTTTGGCGTCATCTGCAAACTTACTAACTATACCTCTTAAGCTCACAGTCAAATCATTTATATAAATGACAAAAGGTAGTGGATTCAGCACTGATCCTTGTGACACTCCACTGGTCACAGGCCTCCAGTCTGAAAAACAACCCTCCACCACCACCGTCTTTGAGCCAGTTCTATATCCAAATGGCTAGTTACCCCTGTATTCCACGAGATCTAACCTGGTTAACCAGTCTCCCATGGGGAACCTTGTCGAACGCCTTACTGAAGTCCATGTAGATCACATCTACCGCTCTGCCCTCATAAATCCTCTTTGTTACTTCTTCAAAAAACTCAATCAAGTTTGTGAGACATGATTTCCCACCAACAAAGCCATGCTGACTATCCCTAGTCAGTCCTTGCCTTTCCAAATACATGTACATCCTGTCCCTCAGGATTCCCTCCAACAACTTGTCCACCACTGACATCAGGCTCACTGGTCTATAGTTCCCTGGTTTATCCTTACCACCTTTCTTAAATAGTGGAATCACGTTAGCCAACTTCCAGTCTTCCGGCACCTCACTTGTGACTATCGATAATACGAATATTTTAGCAAGAGGCTCAGCAATCACTTCCCTAGCTTCCCACAGAGTTCTGGGGTACACCTGATCAGGTCCTGAGGGTTTATCCACTTTTATACATTGTACCAGCCTCCACCACTTCCTCTGGCAGCTCATTCCACATTCATACCACCCTCTGTGTGAAAAAGTTTTTATATCTTTTATATCTTTCCCCTCTCACCCTAAACCTATGCCCTCTAGTTATGGACTCCCCCACCCTAGGGAAAAGACTTTGTCTATTTACGCTATCCATGCCACTCATAATTTTGTAAATCTCTATAAGGTCACCCCTCAGCCTCCGACGCTCCAGAGAAAACAGCCCCAGCCTGCTCAGCCTCTCCCTATAGCTCAAATCCTCAAACCCTGGCAACATCCTTGTAAATCTTTTCTGAACCCTTTCAAGTTTCACAACATCTTTCTGATAGGAAAGTGACCAGAAATGCACGTAATATTCCAACAGTGGCCTAAACAATGTCCTGTACAGCCGCAACATGACCTCCCAACTCCTGTACTCAATACTCTGACCAATAAAGGAAAGCATACCAAACGCCTTCTTCACTATCCGTTCTACCTGCGACTCCACTTTCAAGGAGCTATGAACCTGCACTCCAGCAACACTCCTTAGGTCCTTACCATTAAGTGTATAAGTCCTGCTAAGATTTGCTCTCCCAAAATGCAGCATCTCGCATTTATCTGAATTAAACTCCATCTGCCACTCTTCCATGTCCTTTTCCATTGTAAATACTGATGCAAAATACTCATTTAGTATCTACCCCATCTCTTGCAGCTCCACACAAAGGCCACCTTGCTGATCACTGAGGGATCCTATTCTCTCCCTATTTACCCTTTTGTCCTTGATGTATTTGCAAAACCCTTTGGATTCTCCTTAACTCTCTTTGCCAAAGCTATCTCATGTCTCCTTTTTGCCTTCCTGATTTCCCTCTTAAGTATACTTCTAGTGCCTTTATACTCTAAGGATTCACTCGAAAAATCCTGTCTATACCTTACATATGCTTCCTTCTTTTTCTTAACCAAACTCTCAATTTCTTTTGTCATCCAGCGTTCTCTATACCTACCTGCCTTACCTTTCACCTTAACAGAAAAAAACTGTCTCTGGACTCTCGTTATCTCATTTCTGAAGGCTTCCCATTTTCCAGCCTTCCCTTTACCTGCGAACATCTGCACCTAATCAGCTTTTGAAAGCTCTGGCCTAATACCGTCAAAATTGGCCTTTCTCCAATTTAGAACTTCAACTTTTAGATCTGGTCTATTATTTTCCATCACTATTTTAAAATTAATAGAATTATGGTCACTGGCCCCCAAAGTACCCCTCACCACTGACACCTCAGTCACCTGTCCTGCCTTATTTCCCAAGAGTAGGTCAAGTTTTGCACCTTCTCTAGTAGGTACATATACATATTGAATCAGAAAATTTTCTTGTGCACACTTAGCAAATTCCTCTCCATCTAAACCCTTAACACTATGGCAGTCTCAGTCTACGTTTGGAAATTTAAAATTCCTTACCAAAATCACCTTATTATTCTTACATGTAACTGAGATCTCCTTACAAATTTGTTTCTCAATTTCCCTCTGACTATTAGGGGGTCTATAATACAATCCCAATAAGGTGATCAACCCTTTCTTATTTCTCAGTTCCACCCAAATAACTTCCCTGGATGTATTCTGGCAATATCCTCCCTCAGTGCAGCTGTAATACTATTCCTTATCAAAAACGCCACTTGTCATCCTCTCTTGCCTCCCTTTCTGTCCTTCCTGTAGCATTTGTATCCTGGAACATTAAGCTGCCAGTCCTGTCCATCCCTGAGCCACATTTTTGTAATTGCTATGATATCCCAGTGCTATGGTCCTAACCATGCCCTGAGTTCATCTGCCTTCCCTGTTAGGCCCCTTGCATTGAAATGAATGAGGCTTAATTTATCAGTCCTACCTTGTTGTCTGCTTTGTTCCTACTTGCCCTGACTGTTTGACTTGCTTCTTTTCTCAACTGTACCATGGAGTCATCGAGTCAAGGAGATGTACAGCATGGAAATAATCGTCCATGCCGACCAGATATGCCAAACCAATCTAGTTCGACCTGCCAGCACTCTGCCATCCCTGCAAACCCTTCCTATTCAGATATATTTCCAATCTGCCTTTTAAATGTTGCAATTGTACTAGCCTCCACCACTTCCTCTAGCAGTTCATTCCATACACGTACCAACCTATGCGTGAAAAAGTTGCCTCTTAAATCTCTTTTATATTTTTCCCCTCTCACCCTAAACAAGTGCCCTCTAGTTCTGGACTCCCCACCTCAGGGAAAAGACTTTGTTTATTTATTCTATCCATGCCCTCATGATTTCATAAACCTCTGTAAGGTCACCCCTCAGCCTCCAAAGCTCCAGGTATAACAGTCCCAGCCTGTTTAACCTTCCCTATAGCTCAAAGCCTCCAACCCTGGCAACATCCTTGTCAATCTTTTCTGAACCCTTTCAAGTTTCATATCATTTTTCCGATAGGAACGTGACCAGAATTGCACACAATATTCCAACAGTGGCCAAACCAATGTCCTGAACAGCCGCAACATGACCTCCCAACTCCTGTACTCAATACCAGTCTCAGATTGATCTCTTTCCTCACTATCTCCCTGGGTCCCACCTCCCCCCACCTTGCTGGTTTAAATCCTCCCAAGCAGCTCTAGCGAATCTCCCTGCCAGTATACTAGTCCCCTTCCAATTTAGGTGCATTCCATCCTTCTTGTACAGGTCACTTCTACCCCAAAACAACTTCCAATGATCCAAAAATGTGAATCCTTCTCCTGTACACCAGCTCCTCAGCCATGCATTCATCTGCTCTATCCTCCTATTCCTGCCCTCTCTAGCTCGTAGCACCAACAGTAATCCAGATATTACTACTCTTAAGGACTTCCTTTTTAAATTCCTGCCTAACTCTCTGTAATCTCCCTTCAGAATCTCAACCTTTTCCCTTCCTATGTCGTTGGTTCCAATGTGTACAATGACCTCCTACTGGGCCATCTCCCCCTTGAGAACATTCTGCACCTTCTCTGAGAAATCCTTGATCCTAGCACCAGGGAAGCAACACACCATTCTGAATTTTCGCTGTTGGCCACTGAAACGTCTGTCTGTGCCTCAGACTAGACAGTCCCCTCACACAATCGATCTCTTGGAACCCGATGTACCCCTCATTGCATTAGAGCCAGTCTCAATACCAGAAACTTGGCCACTCTTGCTATATTCCCCTGAGAATCCATCACCCCCTACATTTTCTTAAACAGCATATTTGTTTGAAATGGGAATAGTCACAGATGACTCCTGCACTATCTGCCTGCCTCTCTTACTTTTCCTAGAGTTAACCCATCTATGTGACTGTATCTGCGACTTTTCTCCCTTCCTATAACTGCCATCCATCACATCTCTTTGCTCTTGTAAATTCCTCAGTACCTCTAACTGTCACTCCAACCGTTCCATTCGTTCTGATAGGATCTGCAACCAATGGCATTTATTGCAGATATAATCCTCAGTAACACGTCAACTCTCCCTAAACCCCCACATCCAACAGGAAGAGCGTATCACTCTACTAAGGGCCATTTTTACTTCTTCCGATCTGCAGACCCAGAAAATAGCACCGTCTTATTCCTCTACAATACACTGCTCAGGCTAACTTAATACATATGGCTTATATTTTTAAGTTTAATCAAGAGACAGATCTGAATAAAACATATAATCAAGAAAGAACCCACTCTATTCACTACTGCAGACTTACAGCAAGGCCTCAAGGCCACACTTAAAACTATTCACTTATCTGTCTCTGTGCTGTGACCTCTCCCAAACAGGTTCCTCTCATATCAATTTTGAATTTCACTGTTTGTTAATTTTCCCAGATGCATTCCCATGCCCAGCAATACATGAATTCAACAGCAAAGGCAGTAACTGCGCAGGTTCACTCCTGTGTCAGTTAGCAGTGTTGGTTTCTTTTTCTCTCTCTCTCTCTCCTGCACTAACCTCACCATGTGCTGCCTTTGTCTGTTCCTCTCCCTTTTAAAAGTAGCACCTTATTAAATTAAATAACTGATCTTCTTTTGGAGAAATTAATGCTGGATAGCACACTCAGAGTTCCCTTTTCTTTAAATTATGGCACAGGATCTTTCAAGCTCAACTGAACTGTTTTGACAAAGGAACAGCTGGTCATTGTTTGAACCGAAAGGTGAGACTTCCAACAATGTAGCACTCCTGCAGTACTGTACTGATGATTACATGCTGAAGACAATATAAATGAAATGACAGAATTTTCAAAGGGGTGCAGAAGCCAAAAAAAATTGGGATTTTTGTATCCATATTTGGGATGGTGGCAGATCAGGTTTATCAAGCATTTAAAAATAAACAGATAGATGCAACAACAACATCTATGTATACAACACCTTGAACACTGAAATAGCAATGTAAAATGTCTCACGATAGTTTACTGAAGTTTCATTGAACAGAGTTCGACACAGCCACATAAAGGAATATTATTTATTGAATAAAACCTTGCTACAGAGGTAGGTTTTAAGGAGCATCTTAAGTAAGGAAAGAGAGAAAGAGAGGCAATTCCAGAGCTTAGGCGTCAGCAATGGAAGTTGCAGCCGGTAATGGTGGAATTGTTAAAATCGGAAATGCTCAAGAAGCCAGAATTGATGTGCGGCAAATGTCTTGAGACTTGTCAGACTGAAGAAGATCACAGTTAAAAAAAAAGAGCTGAGGCCTCATTGGGAATTGTAAAAAAAAAACTGGACTTTTAAACTTGAAGCATTATTTAACCAAGAGCCAATGTAAGTCAGAGAGCTAGGGAAGCTAGGGAAACAATGAATGAATGGTTGAAGAGCCATAGAGTATAAAAATAAAAAGGTTTCTTTAAACCTTGGTAAAATTAATTTTGAGCCTAAGTTGGAGTTGTGTATCCAATTCCAGTTACCATAGTTTAGGAAGGAAAGTTTACAGTAAAGACTTAATTGAATGATACTTGTGATTAGATATTTCAGTTATACAGTGATACTGGGAAAGGCAGATTTTCTTTGGAGAAGTTAAGGGAAAAATTAATAGAGGTGTTTAAAAGTACATGAAGTTTTGAGAGAATAAATAGTCATGAGAAATTATTTCCACTGGTGGGCTTGTCAGTAACCAGTGGTCACAAATTGAGATAACTGGCAAAAGGGATGAGGACAAATTTCCTTATACAAGAAATTGCTAAGATCTGGAATGCGTTGTCTGAAAGGGTAGTGGAAACAGATTCAATACTTAACTTTCAAAAGAGAACTCACCCCAGACTTCAATCTGCACCCACAACTTTCTGATCCAAGAGGAAGTCTACTTGCCAACTGCTGTAATATTACACAAAATGGGTAAACCAGTTTCTAACAATCTATAACACAGCTCCCCAGTTTTGAATGGTACTTAATAGGAACAACACCAGGAGAGGCCCTGTAACGGGATATTTCCTAAACCTCTCAAACATAAATATTGCATGTCACCAGAGATATGTTATTGGCTGCAATTACTTTCAAAAGCATCTTGTGCACTGAGTCAGTTCTGGATGCTGAGATATAATGGAGATATCTGAATACTGGAATTGGGGCTGAGGCATGCTCCAAAGGCTAATACCTAGTATCAAGTGTCTGAGCTATAAGAGATTGGAAGTTTCATCCCAGAAAGGAGGCATCCAAAAAATGATGTGATAGACACATACATGATGAGTGAATGATACGGATAAAGTAAGTGTACAATAATCTTTTAAACTAAATTGTGTGTGCAAGTTAAAAGGAATATTCAAATAGAACAGGAAAATAGGTAACTTTCGGACTGATATAAGGAGTTTGTTGTCCACGATTTTAAAAGGACTTCTGGTAGTGTGGATAATAATCTTGAATTTAAGAAACACAAAATGGAGAGAATATTTATTTCGGTCAAAAAGAAGGACGCGATGAGAAGGATGAACCACCTGTGGTCAGAAAGGCAGTCAGGGTGAGAATCCAATTAAAAACTGAGGGGAAAATTAGTAATAGGCCAGAGGATTGTGATTTTTTTTTTAGGAACCCCACAACAGATGACCTAAAAGCTAATATAAAGGGAGAGAATTGTTTATGAAAGCAAATTGGAAAGAAGTATAAAACAGCAAGAATTTCAAATGAGATATAAAAGGAAAAAGAGTAGCTGAAATGAATGTGGGACATGAAGGATGCAACTTTGGAATTAATAACTGGAAACAAGGAAATGGAAGGTAATTAAAATCAATATTTTATACCAATCTTCGCAGTGGAGGATGTTATAAACATCCAAAGATGTAAGGTAAGCAAGGTGCCAAAGGAAGAAAAAGTCTTATCACAGTCTTTATCGCAAGGGACAAAGGATTTAATAAACTAATTGGACTGAAGACAGACAAGTCACCAGGACCCTGATGGTCTGCATTTTACAACTTTAAATGAAGTGGCTACAGAGATAGTGGAGGTATTGACTGAAATTTTCCAGAACTGACTGAATTCCAGGAAGGTTCCAGCATATTGGAAAACCACTAACATGATGCCCCTATTCAAGAAGGTAAGGAGACAGATAGCAGGAAAATGTATACTATTTAGCCTTAAGTCTGTTGTTGGGAAACTGGTAGAATCCACTATTAAAGAAGGAAGAGCTGCACATTTAGAAAAACTCAACGCAATCAAACAGAATCAACATGGCTTCGTGAAAGAGAAACCATGTTTAACAAATTTGCTAGAATTATTTGAGGATATAACAGCAGAATTGATAAAGGGAAAGATGTGGTGTATTTCAATTTCCAGAGGGCATTCAATAAGGTGCTGCACAGAAGCTTATTGCACCAGATTGGAACTCATTGTTTTGGAGATAATAAATTTGCATGGATTAAAGACTATTTAGCACATAAAGGATTGATAGTCTGGATAACTGGGTCTTTTTTAGGTTGGAAGTATGTAATTAGTGGAGTGCCACAAGTATGAGGTCGAGTGACTCAATTATTTATTAATGATTTGGA
Source organism: Chiloscyllium plagiosum (assembly GCF_004010195.1). Taxonomy (NCBI): domain Eukaryota; kingdom Metazoa; phylum Chordata; class Chondrichthyes; order Orectolobiformes; family Hemiscylliidae; genus Chiloscyllium; species Chiloscyllium plagiosum. The sequence goes on along the minus strand of NC_057737.1, from coordinate 3,209,147 downwards.
GGAAGGTGCAGAGTGTAATGTATCTAAATTTGTTGACGATATAAAAATAGGTAGGAAGGCATGTTGTGAGAAGGACAAACACAATGTGCAATGCAACATCGATAGGTTGAGTGCTTGGGCCAAAACTTGGCAGAGGAGTTTTATATAGGAAAGTGTGATCTCATGCACTTTGGTTGGAAGTATCAGAAGGCAGACTATTACTTAACTGGAGAGAGACTCCAAAACGTGCAACACAGGGCTATGAGTGTTTTTGTGCAAGAAATACAGGAAGTTACCATGCAGGTGCAGAAAATAATGAAGAAGGCAAAGGGAATATTGGTTTTTATTGTTAAGGGCCTGGATTTTAAAAATAAGGAAGTCTTATTACAAGTGTACACGATATGGGTGAGGCTGCACCTGGGGTACTGTGCAGTTTTGGTCTGTGTTTTTGAAAAAGAACATGATAGTATTAGGGATGGATTTTATTGAAATCGCAGAGAGTTGACAGTGATGAGATGCAAGCAATGAAAGAGGAACTGAGGCCCAGGGCAGATCAGCCATGACATTACAGATTTGCAAAGTAGGCTTGAGGGGCTGAATGACCTACTCCTGCTCCCATTTGTTATGGTCTTGTGAATATAAAGTATGTTTGATTTTTGTTTAATTGATGTAGACTAAATACTTTATTATATTTGTAACTATCTTTCCAAAATGGTATAAAGATGATGAAATAAATATTTTTTGTCAATTACTTTTGGAAGTACACAATATTATTAAAAGTAAAGAGTTAAATACAAGCTATTTGAATTACCAGCTTCATACTTGGGAAAAAAAAATCTTATCACCACCGTCACCTATATTAAGATTGAGCCAAATCCACCCACCCTCAACTCCCACATCAAACAACCTCTCTGACAGTCAGACACAGTAAAACACTGTTTGTGCCACACTGACTGCAATAAGATTCTCTGTTATAATTCATTTCACAAGTTATTCATTTCAGTTTGGAATCTTTCAGCCCTAGTGCTATATATCTACAACTCATTCTCTGTAGAAACATTTGGCTTTTATCTGCTTCCAGCTAGGCTCAAAGCTGTTGTTGTACACTTTACTCTCTCAGAAAATCTGCTGAAGTTCAGATCTGGGCCAGTTGAAAATAAACAGAGTCACCACCCAGCTTTTGAACATATGCTCAGAAGTTTACTGGAAGTGAAATGGATAAAAAGACATATGCAGCTGCAGTGCAATTAAATGAGCAACTAAAAACCATGTGGGCACAAAGAAAAAGAGAGCTTAAAACCGATTTATTTCCAAAGAACTGTGATTCCACAAATATCAGTACACAAAGGAGTGAGGAGAAAACAGTACATGTTTCTGATTAACAGCAAGTAACTTCGTATTCTTCTAATACTTGCCAACAGAGTCAACTATTTATTCCCTTGTCTTCAGAAAAGCTTGAATTTGACAAACTTCTCATTGTTATCTTATGATTTCTGAGTGCAAAGACAAAACTAAGTAAAAACAATTTTACTGAAGCAGTAAAGGAAACTCTATTCCACCTTACTTTTCCAGTCCTAAATCCAGATGTAGTCTTTCATATTCTTACTCTGCAATCCACTCGATTCTGTCACCATAAATCAGGCAGCAAGCACACTATGTCATTACTCCTTGAATGTCTTTGCTATGGTATTCTCTACTTTATCAAAGGTAAAACCTAAAACTGCGCCAGTCTTCGTCATCTCCCACAAGTTCTCTCCTATTTCCTGTTGGCCATCCATTGGCATGCCTCATGCAAATCGTCCTGAGTCTCCAGGAATATAGGACTAATTTCCAGGACACTGCTATGAACATGACAAGAGAATGGAGCATGTTTAAAAGAATTCTGTGATTTTTTTTCTCATTTTCTTTGAAAAAGTTTGTTTAATCATTAAAGAACTACTGGAGATGGGTTAAAGGAATGTTTGACTGACAGTTGAAAAATAATTTATGTTGGACAAAACAGTTGGTTATCTTTCTGATTGCTGTAAAGAATGTGTGTCCGACAAACAACAGCAAGAATATCACAGTGCAGTAGTTGGGCATCATGTAATGAAACTTCACAGAACGTTCAATATATTCAGCCAGAGCTGGCAACCCAACATTTACCCCACTATATCATAACATGCATAATGATGCTTATTTGAAAGGTGCTGCATGTATGTAAACTGAGACTAAACCCATATCCACAAAGGTTATCAATGAGTTGGTTGCACTGCAGTGTTTTTCTGTTTGATTGCAGATAGAGTTGCACATGTTTGACACAGTTGCCTTCATTCGTCACAGCATTGAGTATAGGAGTTGCACCGTCATGTTGGCGCCTGTGCAGGACATTGGTGAGGTCACTTTGAGATTAGTGCATACAATTATGTCGACCATAATGGTATGCACTAATATCAAAGGAAGAATGGTATTACATTTGAGAGGGCGGAGACAAGATTTACAAGGATGTTGCCAGCAATGGAGGGTTTGAGTTATAGAACTAGAATTAGAATTAGCTTTATTGTCACATGTACTCAAGTAAAGTCATAAAGCCACAGAGCTGCACAGCATGGGAACAGACCCCTAGGTCCAACTTGGCCAGGCTGACAAGATAACCCAAATTAATCTAGTTCCATTTGTCAGTATTTGGCCCATATCCCTTCCTTTTCCTATTTATACGCCCATCCAGATGCCTTTTAAATGCTGTAATTGGACCAGCCTCCACCACTTCCTCTGGCAACTCATTCCCTATTTGCATCCCTTTCTGCGTGAAAAATTTGCCCCTTAGGTCCTTTTTAAATATTCTCCTTCTCACCTTAAACCTAGACTGTCTAGTTTTGGACTTCCCCACCCTTAGGGTAATGACCTTGGCTATTCACCCTATCCATTCCGTTCATGATTTTGTAAACCTCTATAAGATCACCCCTCAGCCTCCGACTCACGAGAGAAAACAGCCTCAGCCAAATCAGCCTCTCCCTATAGCTCAAATCTTCCAAACACGGCAACACCATTGTAAATCTTTTCGGAACCCTTTCAAGTTTCACAACTTCCTTCCTATTGCAGGAAGACCAAAATTGAATACAGTATTTCACAAGTGGTCTAACCAATGCCCTGTACAGCCACAACATGACCTCCCAACTCCTAAAATCAATGCACTGACCAATTAAGGAAAGTGTACTAAATGCCTTCTCGACTGTCCTATCTAGCTGCGACTTCACTTTCAAAGAACTATGAATCTGCACTCCAAGGTCTCTTTGTTCAACATCACTCCCTAGGACCTTACTATTAAGTGCATAAGCTCTGCTCTGATTTGCCCTTCTAAAAATTTGGAACCTCACATTTATCTAAACTAAATTCCACCTACCATTCCTCAGCCCATTGGCCCATCTGATCAAGGTCCCTTTATACTCTGAGGTAACCTTCTTGGCTGTCCACTCCACCACTAATTTTGGTGCCATCTGCAAACTTACTAACCATACCTCCTATGTTCACATCCACATCATTTATATAAATGACAAAAAGCAGTGGACCCAGCGCTGATCCTTGTGGCATACTGCTGGTACAGTGAAAGGTTTACAAGTTGGCATTTACGGCATCACCTTAAAGTACAAATTCTTAGGGAAAGAAAAATTAGAAAAATAAATAAATAAATAATCCAGTATGACAGATCATAGGAATAAATTAGAAAAGTGAAGAAATAAAATGTTCTGAATAGCAGTCCTTCCAACTCAGTCCACGTCAGCAACTAGCCTCTCGGCCACACTGGGCCTCGACTCCAGAATGTATCAGGCTTCATGTTGAGGCTCTTGAGACCAGGAGACCACTTCTGGAATCTTCTCAAGGCCAGAAGTCCTCGCTGACGCCACATTGAGCTGAAAGACTGCCACTCTGGGTTGCCAAGAAACCAAAATGCCAGGAGAGTAGCCTGGGGCTTTTTACGCTGCAGCATAGGAGGAACCTTTTAGAGATTTATAAAATCATAAAGGGAATGGGTAGGGTGAACAGCCAAGGTCTTTTTCGTAGGGTGGGAGAGTCCAAAACTAGAGGGCATTGGTTTAAGCTGAGAGGGAAAAGATTTAAAAAGAACTTGAGGGCTCACTTTCATGCAGAGGGTGACGCATGTATGGAACGAGCTGCAAGTTGTGGAGGTGGGTACAATTCCAACATTTAAAAGGCATCTGGACAGGTACACGATTACGAAGTGTTTAAGAGGGATATAGGACAAATGCTGGCAAATGGGACTAGGTCAGATTGGAGATGTTTGGTCCAAACAGACCAATCAGTCCAAAGGGTCTGTTTCCATGCTGTATGACTCCATGTTAAAGGCTGATACAGAATGTTTTACTCCTTTGAATAAGAAAGGTTTAAAGGAAAAATGGCAGGTATTCAAAATGTTGAAGATTATTGGTAGAAAAAATAAGGAGAAACTGATGCCAGTACTATTTGGTCATTAAACGAAGGGACACAATTTAAGGTCAGCAACCCAATATGTCAACTCTATTTCATTCTTTCCAATATTTTCTGTTTTTATTTTAAATTTACGATAATTGGCAAAAGAACTAGAGGTGAGATGTGGTATCATTTTTCTCTAGTGCAAAGTATCATGTTTCAGGATTTTGTTGACCATTCTTCCACAGAAAGGATTGATAAAAAAAGGACTTATTGTGAAATGTTAAGGGTTAAGGCAAAGTGGATTTTTTTGTTTATTATTTAGAAACCAATGAAACCAAGATGTTTCACAACTCTGAAATTATGGATGGAATTTTCCCTACCTAGAAGTGGTGGAGAAAGTGGCAGGAAGAGCAAATATTTAGTCAGATTGATACCAAGAAGATTCCTGTCACCTCCCCACCAGCTGAGGAATTAAGCTTTTGTCAACCTTCGTAAACTGCTGCCAATAAAGATCTCTAACTGGTCAATTTACAACAACAGTTAAGGGCCTCAACCCACCATCAGCCAAATCAATTTTGTTCACAGCACGCAAGAAAGATGGCAACCTTCCCAACTGCTACAGCGGAATGACCTGCCTGCCATGTTGAGTGTGGGGTGACGACTTTCACTAAACTCAGGGGACTGGGGTCTCAGGCAGGAGGCAGGGAGGTGCCACTACCCAGCCCCAAACAAACAATAATGGTGGCCCAACAATGGCTAATAAGGGAAATTAGAAACAGTATCACATCAATAAAGGGGCATACAAGTTGGCCAAAAACTGCAGCACTGAGGTAAGGTTTCAATAAAAACAGACAAGGGGATGATTAAGGGAGACAGTAAGCTTGCAGAGGATAAATGTACTGATTGTAAAAGCTTCAAATCATACGTGAAGAGCAAAAGATGAATGAAGACAAACGTTGGTCCATTACAGTCAGAAACAGGGAAAGTTATAATGAGGAACAAAGAGATGACACATCAATTAAATTCATACTTTGGTTCTGCCTTCACAAAGGAAGATACAAATAACTTGCCAAAAATGTTGGTAAACATACTGTGTAGAAAGCGGGAGGAACTGAAGAAAATCTATGTTAGCAGGGAAATGGTGTTGGGGTAATTAATGGGATTCAAAAAAAAAATCCCCAGGGCACAATAATCTGCATCCCTGATTACATAAGGAAGTAGTCCTAGAAATAGTGGAAAAAATTGGTGATTATCTTTCACAATTCTATTGATTCTGAAATAGTTCCTATGAAGTAGAGGTTGCTAATGTCTCTACTTCAGAAAAAGAGGAGGAGGGTGTAGTGATCGGAACCAGGAGGATCTTATTGACTCTGAGATCCTTGACTGAGGTTGTTAACCAGGGTCAATCAGGATGACTGGCTGACCAATATTAACAGGGGATTTAGAGCCTGGGTGTCTCTGGGGAAGGAGCACGCGGTGTCCACCAACACCCTTGAGCTGGTCAAGGACAGTTGGGCACCGCAGGGAATGGAGTGCATTATTTTCCCCTCCAATTCTATTTTGATTTAATCCCTGCCCTCCCCTTCATTGTTTGATCACACAGCATTGCCCTTTGATGTCAAGGGCACTGCTTGTCACTGGCCACTCGGGTGTTTCCTTTCTTCCTGGTGGTGGAAACTGAATAAATATTCGTGCACCTTGTGTCTTTCACTGTGTCTCACACCTGCACATACACAACATGGGTGCTGGGGAGAAAATAAACACTACCGCACTTAGGCGGTAGTGTGGGGGGTAAAAATGGGGGAAAAAAATTAACAGGGGATTTAGAGCCTGGGTGTCTCTGGGGAAGGAGCACGCGGTGTGCACCAACACTCTTGAGCTGTTCAAGGAGAGTTGGGCGCCACAGGGAGTGGAATGCTTTATTTCCATCTCCAATTCTATTTTGGTTTAACCCCTGCCATGCTCTTCATTGTTTGATCACGCAGCATTGCCCTTTGATGTCAAGGGCACTAGTTGTCACTGGCCACTCGGTTGTTTCCTTTCTTCCTGGTGGTGGAAACTGAATAAAGACTCGTGCACCTTGTGTCTTTCACTGTGTCTCACACCTGCACACACACAACATGGGTGCTGGGGAAAAAAATAAGCACTACTGCAATTAGGCAGTATTGTGGGGGTAAAAGGAAATTTTTTAAAAAGCAGGAATGTCAAGCATCCTTAAAAAAAAATAAACAGGAGTGTCAGAGGTTCAAAAAAAAATTAACAGGGAATTGAGAGCCCGGGTGTCTCTGGGGAAGGAGTATGCAGTGTCCATCAACACCCTTGAGCTGGTCAAGGAGAGTTGGGCGCTGCAGGGAGTGGAGTGCATTATTCCCCCCTCCAATTCTATTTTGGTTTAATCCCTGCCCTCCCCTTCACTGTTTGATCACGCAGCATTGCCCTTTGATGTCAAGGGCACTGCTTGTCACTGGCCACTTGGGTGTTTCCTTTCTTCCTGGTGGTGGAAATTGAATAAAGATTTATGCACCTTGTGTCTCACACCTGCACACACACAACATGGGTGCTGGAGAAAAAATAAGTACTACCACAGTTAGGCGGTAGTGCGGGGGTAAAAAAAAGAAAAAAAAGAAAAAAAGGTGTGAAAGAAAAGAGAAAAAAGAAAATTAACAGGGGATTTAGAGCCCGGGTGTCCTTGGAGAAGGAGCACGCGGTGTCCACCAACACCCTTGAGCTGTTCAGGAGGAGGTGGGCGCTGCAGGGAGTGGAGTGCATTATTTCCCCCTCCATTTCTTCTTTGATTTAATCCCTGCCCTCCCCTTCACTGTTTGATCACGCAGCATTGCCCTTTGATGTGAAGGGCACTGCTTGTCACTGGCCACTTGGGTGTTTCTTTTCTTCCTGGTGGTGGAAAATGAATAAATATTCGTGCACCTTGTGTCTTTCGCTGTGTCTTGCACTAGCACACACACAACATGGGTGTGGGGGAAAAATAAGTACTACCACAGTTAGGCGGTAATGTGGGAAAAAGAAGAAAAAAGAAAAAAAACAAGAGTGTCAAAAAAAGAAAAAGGAAAAAAGAAAACGAAAATAAACAGGAGTGTTAGGGGTTCTAAAAAAAAACAGGTGTGTCAAAAAAAAATTAACATGGGATTTAGAGCCCGGATGTCTCTGGAGAAGGAGCACGTGGTGTCCACCAACACCCTCAAGCTGTTCAGGGAGAGGTGGGTGCCGCAGGAAGTGGAGTGCATTATTACCCTTTCCAATTCTATTTTGATTTAATCCCTGCCCTCCCCTTCACTGTTTGATCACACAGCATTGCCCTTCGAATGTGAAGGGCACTGCTTGTCACTGACCACTTTCTTTTCTTCCTGGTGGTTGAAATAGAATAAAGATTTGTACACCTTTCACTGTGTCTCACACTTGCACACACACAATATGGGTGCAGGGGAAAAATAAGTACGACCACAGTTAGGCGTTAGTGTGGGGGTAATAGACAAAAAAAGAACAGGAGAGGGAGAGAGACCCTCAAAAAAAATCAACAGGGGATTTAGAATCTCCTCAATTCAGGGGACTGATTCCGAGCTGGCTGGCTGGCTGCAACTAGTGTACCGGGCACAAGTAAATAAAGGGTGACTTGGTGACGGGATATCAGTTATTTTAGAGACAAAACAGGGAATTACAGACCGGTTAGCCTGACATCGGAACTGGGGAAATTGCTAGAGTCTATATAAATGATTTAATAGTTCAGCACTCAAAAACCAGTGAGTGTATCAGATTTACGGATGGTCATGCAGCCAGCATGGATAGATGGTCTCCTTCCTGTCAGAAGGATGTTGTGAAACATGAAAGGGTTCACAAAAGATTTATAAGGATGTTGCCAGGGTTGGAGGGTTTGAGCTATAGGGAGAGGCTGAATACGCTGGGGCTGTTTCCCCTGAAGCATCAGAGGCTGAGGGGTGACCTCTTGGAAGTGTATAAAATAATGAAGGGCATGGATAGGATAAATAGACAAGGTATTTTCTTTGGAGTGGGGGAGTCCAGAACTAGATGGCATAGGTTTAGGATGAGAGGAGAAAGATTTAAAAGAGATCTAAGAGGCAATGTTTTCACGCAGAGGGTGGTGCGTGTATGGACTGAGCTGCCAGAGGAAGTGGTGGAGGTTGGTACAATTACAACATTTAAAAGGCATCTGGATGGGTATATGAATAGGAAGGGTTCAGAGGGATATGGGTGAAGTGCTGGCAAATGGGATTACATTAGTTTAGGATATCTAGTCGGCATGGACAAGTAGGACCAAAGGGTTTGTTTCCATGCTGTACATCTCTATGGCTCTATGACTCTATGAGAGGGAAATTATACTTGACAAATCTACTGTAAACTTTCAAGGATGTATCTCAGTGCTGATAAGGGGGAGGCAGTAGAAGTGATTTACTTGCACTTTCAGGAAGGATATTAGGTGAAGTGAAATTTGTATGGATACTGCTTAGAAACAACAAGGGGCACAAAGTGATAGTAGCAGTTGTATAGCGGTCCCTATATTGCAGTGGTAATGTTGGGAAAGGCATTACACAAAATGGTCCGACAATACAGATTAGCAACTAAATTCAAAGTGCAAGATTAAGGGATTGGGGGTGGGGAGTACTGACATGCTGGGGAGCTGGAGGGCAAACAGGAAGCAAAGAGTTGAAATAAATGTGTATTTTTCAGAGCGGCAGGCAGGGACTAATAGGATACCGCACACGTCAGTGTTAAGATCTAGCTATTCACAATATATATCAATGATATTTAATGTACTGTTTGCAACAACAAAACTTGGTGGGAAGGTGAGCTCGGAGAAGGATGTAGAGATGTTTCAGTGTGATATGGACAAGTTGAGTGAGCGAGCAAATTCATCACAGATGAAGTAAATGTGGATAAATGCGAGGTTATGCACTTTGGGAGCAAAAACAGGGAGGTAGTTTATTATCTGAATGGCAATAGATTGGGAAAGGAGGAGTTGCAACAAGATCTTTTGTACATCTTTTACTGAAAGTTAACATGCAGATGAAGTATGTGATGAAGAAGGCAAATGTTGGCCTGATAGCAAAACAATTTGAGTATAGGGGAAAGATTGTCTTACTATAATTGCACAACGTCTTGGTGAGACCACACCTGGAATATTGTGTGCAGGTTTGATCACCCATGATCATACTGAATGGTGCTACAGGTTCAAAGGGCCGAATGGCATAATGTTGCTCCTATTTTCTATGGTTCTACATTTCTGTTGTATCCCATTGTATTCAGAGGTCCTGGATCCCATGCTCTCAGTAGAGTTTATCTGGTGTATGTCAATCTTTTGGGTTGTGTACATATGGAGATATACAATAACAGAAACAGACAGAGTCAGAGATTTGTTTTTACAAAACTAGAAGCTGCAAAGACAGCTATAGCCAAGTTAAGATAAAAAAAGCACAGGGGAGAACTAGAAGTTATTTTGTTTAATTCAAGTAAGCTGACCTACTGAGATGCAAGAAAGCATACCACATTCATTATTTTGTATGATTACACAGAGACAAGTTGTACTGTTCCAATTAAGAGAATGGTCATAACTGATGCTCTATACGTGCAGGCTGTGAAATAAAACAGCTGAACAATTCATATCTGAATTTGTCAAACCAAATGTTTTCTTAGTCTGTCTTCCAAAAAATTGAACTGGCATGTGGGGGCACATGAGTAATCCTTTTCAGAACTCGAGGCATACTGGGTTACAATACAATTCAACACTGTGTAGTTCAATGCAAGCCGTACATGTAAAATGTTCTTTCTGCTAATGGAATGACCTGACCGCCCTTGAGGAATAAATTGCAGCAAGATCTAAAACTTGTAACTGGTTTTCTGACCAGAATGATAACAATAGATCTCAGTTCAAAAAAGCAGAATAATGTAGACCATAACCTTTTATATTTGATTTCTAGTCTGTGCCTATTTAACTAATCTCATACCATAGCTTTGAAACTGCTTTTAGCAACTGTGAAGTCAGGAAGAGAAAAAAACTTCCTGGACTGCTTACAATGACTCTTTGTGGAATTTTAATGTATGGAGACATAGGATAAAAAAAAAGTAGGGTACAGCTTTGATAACCTCCATAAATAAATAGCTCAACAACTCTTCCAGCAAGAATAGCCTCTGAGGCAATGTAATGTAAGACATCTATGGAACTATGTGCCAGTACATTGGCTGGGTGGAGGAAGAAGACGAAAGCACTCAAAAGGAGTCAAATACTTTATAGAAGGTAGGGGATTGATTATAATATACTTCAAAACATTAAACTAAGCGGTATTGGGCTAACAAATTTGTCGAGAGTTTGGTCTTCCATTTTAAGATTATTCATAAGTCTGTAATCAGACAAAAGTTAACACAAAGACAAGGAAGAGTTTTTAGGGAGGGTTGCTAAAATCTTGGCGGATAAAGTAACTTTTTTAGGAGCATCTTAAAGGAGAGACAGGTGGAGAGAATGAGGGAGAGGATTCTAGAGCTTGGAGCCAAGTTGACTTAAGATATGGCTATCAATGGCAGAGGGAAGGATGCAGAGATAACATATGAGGCCAGAGCGGGAGAAAAACCAAGTTCTCAAAGGCCTTTATGGCTAGAGGAAATTACAAAAATAGACATGGGTGAAGTCATTGAAGGTCTTGAATATGTAGATGAACATTTTAAAATTGGAGCATTGATAGACTGGGTATGCAGGGGTGACTGATGAATGAGACAAATTAAATTAAGATGTGGATACAGAGTTCTGGATAAGATCATGGTTATGGAGGATGAAAAACATGAGGCCAGTCAACAAAAAGTTGGATGAGTCAGGGCTGGAAGTAACACCAGAATGAATGAAAATTTCAGCAGCAAATAAGCCAAAGGTGGGGCAGAGAACGTCTTTATGATAACTGAGAATTCGGCTCAGAATCAATCAAAACACAGAAGCTGAAAACAGTCTGATTCAACCTATAATTATGGTCAAGAAAATGGGTGGAATTAGTGACAAAGGATCAGAATTCTGCGACAGGGACCAAAAATAACATCATTGGGCTTCCCAATATTAAATTAAGAATCATCTGGGACTGGATACCTGACAAAGTCAATGCCTCAGTTGAAACTTTATTGCTGGAACAGCACAGCAGGTCAGGCAGCATCCAGGGAACAGGAGATTCGACGTTTCGGGCACAGGCCCTTCTTCAGGCCATTCCTGAAGAAGGGCCTGTGCCCGAAACGTCGAATCTCCTGTTCCCTGGATGCTACCTGACCTGCTGTGCTGTTCCAGCAATAAAGTTTCAACTTTGATCTCCAGCATCTGCAGACCTCACTTTCTCCTCGAAAGTCAATGCCTCAATCAAGAGAGGTGGTGCTGAGGTAAGAGATAGGTATATTAAACATATGAATGGAATCTAATGTCATAACCGTGTAATAATGGTGCCAAGGAGCAGCATATGAATGAAAAGTGGAAGATGATCAATGACAGAGTTAATAATGCAGGGCTTATATAATAATCAAAAGACAGGTCATTGCAGAAAACTGACAGGCCCACGTAGTTGCACGACAGAAGGGCAGTGTTGTTGGATTGTTTAGTCAAGGTGCCGAAGTCAGTCCACAGGTTAAGAAGGGTGACAGTCGACAGTATTTCAAAATCATAACAAACATTATGCTGCTATACTGATTGTGGAAGATTTTGCACTGTGCCAGATGAAAACTGGTTTTGAGAAACTCAAAAGTAGAATTGTAAAGGGGGTGAAAACAAATTTTGGTGGTGAGAGCATGATCACAGACATTTCAGAAAAAAGGGAGTTTAAAATCTTAACATTTTTAACATTTCGAATCCCTTCCCGCTCCTGCTTTTCCCTGTAACTTCCGTGAGTCTTAATCTACACCCCTCCAATTCATGTTTCATACCTATTCCTAATTTTAAATGATCCACTGCTGGCAGCCATGCTTCATACTGCCAAGTATCCAACTCTGAAATTGCCTACCACCCCTCAACCCTCTCTTGCTTTGAAATACTTCTTGAAACTTACCACTTTGACCAAGCTATTGCTCACCGGTCCTAATATTTCCTTACATGACTCCACATTAAATTTTGTTTGATATGACTCCTGTGTAGTCCCTTGATATATTTTACTCCATTAAACTGCAAAAAATACGGAGGTATGACATTGAGGGTGAGTTGGAGGTTTGGATTAGGAATTGGCTGGCTGGAAGAAGACAGAGGGTAGTAGTTGATGGTAAAGGTTCATCTTGGAGTGCAGTTACTAGCGGTGTTCCGCAAGGATCTGTTTTGGGACCATTGCTGTTTGTCATTTTTATAAATGACCTGGAGGAGAGGCTAGAAGGTTGGGTGAGCAAGTTTGCGGATGATACGAAAGTCGGTGGAGTTGTTGACAGTGAGGAAGGATATGTCAGATTACAGCAGGATATAGATAAGTTGCAGAGCTGGGCAGAAAGGTGGCAAATGGAGTTCAATGTAGGTAAGTGTGAGGTGATTCACTTTGGTAAGAGTAACAAAAATACGGGTTACTGGGCTAATGGTCGGATACTTGGTAGTGTGGATGAGCAGAGGGATCTTGGTGTCCATGTACACAGATCTCTGAAAGTTGCCACCCAGGTAAATAGTGCGGTGAAGAGGGCATATGGCGTACTGGCTTTTATTGGTAGAGGAATTGAGTTCCAGAGCCCTGAGGTCATGTTGCAGTTGTATAAGACTCTGGTGCAACTGCATCTGGAGTATTGTGTGCAGTACTATAGGAAGGATGTGGAGGCACTGGAACGGGTGCAGAGGAGGTTTACCAGGATGTTGCCTGGTATGGTAGGAAGATCGTATGAGGAAAGGCTGAGGCACTTGGGGCTGTTTTCATTGGAGAAAAGAAGGTTTAGGGGTGACTTGATAGAGGTGTACAAGATGATTAGGGGTTTAGATAGGGTTGACCATGAGAATCTTTTTCCACATATGGAGTCAGCTATTACGAGGGGGCATAGCTTTAAATTAAGGGGTGGTAGGTATAGGACAGATGTTAGGGGTAGATTCTTTACTCAGCGAGTCGTGAGTTCATGGAATGCCCTGCCAGTAGCAGTGGTGGACTTTCCGTCTTTATGGGCATTTAAACGGGCATTGAATAGGCATATGGAGGATAGTGGGCTAGTGTAGGTTAGGTGGGCTTGGATCGGCGCAACATCGAGGGCCAAAGGGCCTGTACTGCGCTGTATTTTTCTATGTTCTATGTTCTATGTAAAACTTTTATGTAAATTCAAGTTGTTGTTTTGTCGCTATTGTTACGGTGGTAAACCCTTTTATTAATTAAACCAAACACACGAAGCTCACCTTGTCTCATAATATGTTAAAGTATGAGTGACAGGGAACTACCCAAATTCCACTATTTAAAGGAAAAAAAATCACAATTTATTCTTTAGTTCCAAAACAGAACACTAAACAACAACTATTTACAACTCTAAGCTTCTTTTCTGTGAAACATTTGTTACCTACTTCCCACTCTATAACAATATATTGATCCGATAAAGCTCCTATTAAATTTATAGCAAATCAATTTTCAAAACCAGCCAGTGGTGTCGAGCCCCCACTGTATATCTCCCTGGGTTGTCCGCAGTCTTCTGCTGCACAGATTTTTCAAATGAAAAAGGTGCCTTTCAGAGAGAAGGGTTGCGAGCAGTCATTCAAATGGCAGATGATACTGTTTCTCTGGCTAACTATCCAAAATGCCTGCTTTTATACCCAAAAACATCAGAGAGTCTCATTGAGCCAATGTTGTCAAAACAGTCAAATTCAAATTCTATTTGGTTTTAGTACCTTGGGGCATAATTTAAACTGATTGGCTTAATTCTACTTGTGAAAACAACTCAGTATCTGAGTTACAGTTCAAATGTTACAACTTCAAATTGTCCAGTACACTTTGTGCCAGCAGTCAGTCACATGACAGGTGCCTGCCAGCTTTTCAACTTCCACTCTCTCTTTAAGGTACAGCACACGCCTTCAATTTCATAACACCTGCCCACTTAAGAAAAGATGAACCATCAAAATGAAAACATGACTTAATTTCTTTTTCTATTCCTTAACCACATTACCATGGCATACATAGGACATTAATCTAAGTTCATATTAACTTCTCCACACACACACACACACACATATATATGTAACATTGGTATCTGTTCAATCTTATCTATACTTTATCCGCTAAATCTATGATAATGCAACTGCTATCACATTCTTACAACTCGCAACGTGTACAATTTGTAAATTAAAAGTCTGTAATATAAGACATCAACGAAATAGTCTCATATTCTTGTCTTTAAAGCGTTCCAAGAATATAAGAGGATTATGATCCATGTACACAATCGTTTCTGACAATTGTTCGTGACATAAACATTAAAATGTTGTAAGGCCAATACCAAACTCAATAATTCCTTTTCGATCATAGAGTACTTTCTTTGGTGGGTGTTGGGTTTCTTTGAAAAGTAACCAACTAGCAGTTCAATTCCATCATCATCTTCCTGTAGCAGTACAGCTCCAACTCCTATGTCACTAGCATCGCTTACAACTTTGAAGAGTTTCAAAAGTTTGGTGTAGCTAAAACTGGTGTGGTGGTTAGTACTGTTATTAAATTGACAAATGCCTCTTGGCATTGTTCTGTCCACCAAAATTTTGTGTTCTTCTTCACCAAATCTGTTAACAGTGCCACTACACTGCTGAAGTTTGGAACCAACTTCCAGAAAAATCCACTTCATCCCCAAAAACTGAAGCACCTCTTTCTTTGAGGTTGGTTGCGCAAATTCCTTGATGGCCTTCATCTTTGCGTTCTTTCTGTGACCGATGCTATGTCCCAAGAATATCACCTCTGCTTTTGTGAATTTGGTTTTCTGTTATTAGATTACTTACAGTATGGAAACAGGCCCTTCAGCCCAACAAGTCCACACTGACCCGCCGAAGCGCAACCCACCCATACCCCTACATTTACCCATTCTTACCTAACACTACGGGCAATTTAGCATGGCCAATTCACCTGACCTGCACATCTTTTGGACTGTGGGAGGAAACCGGAGCACCCGGAGGAAACCCACGCAGACACAGGGAGAATGTGCAAACTCCACACAGTCAGTCGCCTGAGTCGGGAATTGAACCCGGGTCTCTGGCGCTGTGAGGCAGCAGTGCTAACCACTGTGCCACCGTGCCGCCCACGGTGTTTGTTACCAGTTTTGCTTCTCTTAATCGTTCAAAGAGCTCTGTCAATTGTACCATGTGATCTTTCCAGGACTCACTAAAGATCACTATATCATCCAGATAGACTGCATAGGTATGTTAACCCAGCCACAACTCTGTTCATGAATCTTTGGAATACGGCAGATGCATTCTTCATTCTGAATGGCATCACTTTGAATTGATATAGCCCATTTGGGGTTACAAACGCAGAAATTTCTTTCGCTTTCTCTGATAAAGGTTCCTGCCAATAACCATGCAGTAAGTCAAACTTTGTGATGTAACTGGCTTGTCCAACTTTCTCTATATTGTCCTCCAATCTCAGTATTAGGTGTGAGTCTGATTGGTGTTGACCTTACGATAGTCCACGCAAAATCATTGAGTCCTGTCAGGTTTTGGAACTAACATGATCAGTGAACTCCACTTGCTCTGATTCGGTTCGATGATATCTTTGTTGAATATCGCATCGGCTTCCTTCTGCATCTGTCTAGCTTTGAAAGGATTAAGCCTTTTGGGGTGTTGTTTTATCACAGCAGCATTCCCAACATCTACCTCATGCCCAATAGCATTAGTCCTCCCCATCCTATTCCTGCATGTGTCCTCATACTGTTGTAACAAACCTTTGCTCCTGAGAAAGACAGTTTACTAACCTATCGCACTCCTCAAGGACTTCCTCATTGTTTTATGTATTTTGAGGCACATCAAATTCCACAACATCTGGATTTGATTCCTCACTCTGCAGTGTAGTAACTAACACCTGTTTCTCCAGTTCCTTCTCTCTATAATAACAGAATTTCAACATATTCACAAGACACACGCAATACCGTTTTTTCCTATCTGCATCTTTACCAGATAGTTCATCTGACTCAACCTTTTCTCAATTTGATAAGGATCACTAAACCTGGATTTGAAGGGATCTCTATCACTGGTAACAATACTAATACGTCATCCCCAAGGGAAAATGTCCAAACCTCAGAGTTTTTATCTGCCACCTGTTCCATTCTATGCTGTGCTCTTCAAGTGCTGTTTAGCTAATTCACTACTCGATTTAATCTCTCCCTCACCTCCATATATAATCCAAGTGTGAGATCTCCTACTTCAGTCCTGTCAATTTCTCTTTAATTAATTTCAAAGGCCCTCTCACTTCATGTCTGAATATTAACTCAAAGGGAGTAAACTGCATAGATTTGTTTGGGGCATTTCTAATGGCAAACAATACAAATTGGCTACCTTTATCCCAATCATTCAGATAATCCTGACAATATGCTCTCAACATGGTTTCAGGGTCTGATGCCACCTTCCTAAAGCTGTCTGAGATTCAGGATGATACATACTTTATTTAAAATGCTGTATACCTAATCTATCCATGACTTCCTTTCACAACCCAGCAGTAAAATTAGACCCTTGATCTGGCTGAATCCCTCTGGGTAGCCCATACCGCATGAAGAAAGCTACTAACCCCTCTACCACTCTTTTTGCCTTAATATTCCATAATGGAATTGCCTCTGGAAATCTAGTAGACACATGCATTATGGTTAGAAAGTACTGGTTCCCGCTTTTGGTCCTTAGGAGGGGACCTACATAATCAATCAAAACCAGTGTGAAAGAGTCTTCGAATGCTGGAATTGGCAATGAAGGTGCTGGTTTTATTACTGCCTGTGTCTTACCTACCACTTGGCATGTATGACACGTACAGCAAAGGTTAACCACATCCTTATGCATTCAAGGCCAATAGAAATGCTTTTGTACCTTAGCCTGAGTCTTCCGTACACCTAGGTGACCTCCTACTGGTAGGTCATGTGCTACCTGTAACACTTATTGTCTGTATGTTACCGGCAACACATCTGGTGCACCTCTGCCCATTTCTCCTCTACACTAACCTGCTGTGGTCTCCATTTTCGTCTTAGGATTCTATCTTTGAGATCATAACTCTCTCTGCCTCCTCTTTTGAGTAAGCATCAACATACAAATCTTTTATTGTCCCGCCTTTCTGTTGTAAGTCCATTAGCCTTTCAGGACTAAACGCTTCTGCCTGACCCTCTGCCTGTTTGGGTTTTTCCTGCACCATTACATCAAACAGGTGTCCACTAACTGAACCTCAACTCCTTCCACTTCATCTTTAGTTCTTGCTTTGTGCTGTGACTTATGATATGAGATCTTGTTACTACACAGTCTGGGAAAATACCATGGTACATTTCTTTTAACTCCTCAGTTCCCTGGTCTTCCTTGGGCTTCTCCACAAGGGGTGTCACTCCCACCTTGGATCCTCCTAAATCGTTCCCAAGAACAAACTGGATTCTGGAACAACACTCTGTCAATCCCTCCCACTGTTATTTCCCCAGTCTTGAGTTGGCACTCCAACCTGAGCTTAAATAGGGGAATGCTAAATTTCTGTCCATCTATCCCACAAATTACCACTTCCTCAGGTAACAGGTCAGAAAGAGTGCGTGTCTTACCATTAGAGACTGGATAGATCCTGAATCTCTCAAAATTATAACTTCTTTCCCATCTCCTTCTGTTCTTTCCGAGTAAACTTTAGCCACAGAGGAAAATTCTGCATCGAGATCAGGCACTAACTCCATACCCAGCCCCTGCCTAGGCTATGCACTCTCCCTGCAGCTCCTCAACTTTTCTTGGGTTTCCTTTACTACTTTCACTAATGCCACTAGCTTAGCTTTTTTTTAACCATATCTTTTCCCATAGTGCCTTTGTTTAATGACTTTACATGTCACACTTTACCACAGTGGAAACACCTAAGGCCTCTCACCTCCTTTACACCTTCTTGGGCTTCTTTTTTTAACCTGTGGTAAACAATTACCAGTGTGCTCTACTCTTTGTTTTGTAGTGCAGGATCTCCCCTTCTCCCAATTTCTATTCCTCAGAGGATGAAATTCTTGCCGGAAGTTAAACTTTGTCTTCTGCCATCTCTGCTGCTCTTCTCATTTCCTGAACTTTCTGTTCATCCAAATGAATTCTTATTATCTCTGGAAGTGAGTTTTTAAACTCCTCTAGCAGAAAAATCTCTCCGAAAGCCTCATAGGTTTTATCTATTTTTAAGGCCTGAACGGATCCATCAAAATGACTATGTTTAATTCTTTTAAACTCAACATAAGTCTGACCTGGTTCCTTCTTTATGTTTCTGAACTGCTGTTTATATGCTTCTGGTACCAATTCATAAGCACTCAAAATAGCCTGTTTGACCTCTTCATTATCTCTTAACTCTGCACCTGACAGCGCTGCATATACCTCACTGGCTCTACCTACCAGTTTAGTCTGAACAAGCATTGCCCAGAAGTCCTCTGACCACTCCATCTGCCTAGCCAATTTTTCAAATGAATTAAAGAAGATCTTTCTCATCAAAATATGGCAGTGTTTTAACGTATATGCATATATCGCTACCTTCTCTTTTAATCTCCATCCCGTTAACTTGACTTTGCTGACTAAGTCACAACTTCTGAAGTTCAAATTCTCTTTCTTTTTCTCTATCCCTTTTTTTCTCTTTCTTTTTTTCTTCCTTTCTCTCTTTGCTCAGCTCAGAACCTTCTCTTTTTTCTCTCTCTCTCTTTCTTCTTTCTCTCTCTTTCTCGTTCTCTCTCCCTTTCTCTATCTTCTAACTCCATTTTCCTCAATTGTAATTCATGTATTTCTAACTCTACTGCACTTGTCTGTTTCTCTGACACACCTAACTGCATAAATAATTCCCTTACAATTTCAGCTTTACTTTCATCCTTGGTTAAACCCAATTCTAACCTCTTTGCTAATTCTAAAAGTAAGGTTTTTTTCTTTCCTTCTAAATTTTCTTGGCAAATTTGGGAATCATCTTCAAACCCCTGGACTCCTTTAGCAATTTTAAGAGCTATTTCTCTCACTTTTAATTTAACCAAACACAAGTAACCAAAATTAAATAAATTGCCTCACCTACGTTTTACTTAAAGATCTAGGACACTAATCTGCTGAAATCTTTCACAACCCAAATTGATTCAAATCTATCCAAATCTTAGACTAGATCTGTCTAAACATGTCCAAATCACAACCCAAGCTCCCATACTGTTACAAAATGGTGGTAAACCCTTTTGCTAATTAAAACAAACACACAGAAAAACTCACCTCGCCTTATAATCTGTTAAAATATGTGTGACAGAGAACTACGCAAATTCCAGTATTTAAAAAAAAACAATTTATTTTTTAACTCCAAAACAGAATACTAAACAACAACTATTTACAACTCTAAGCCTCCTTTCTCTTAAAACAGTACCTTCTACTCTATAACAGTATAATGATCCGATAAAGCCCCCATTAAATTTATAGCAAATCAATTTTCAAAACCAGCCAGTGGTGTCGATCCCCCACTGTATATCTCCCTGGGTTGTCCTCAGTCTTCTGCTGCACAGACTTTTCATATCAAAAAGGTACCTTTCAGAGAGAAGGGTTGTGGGCAGTAATTCAAATGGCAGATGGTGCTCTTTCTCTGGCATGACACATTGGCTCAGTGGTTAGCACTGCTGCCTCACAGCACCAGGGTCCCAGGTTCAATTCCAGCTTTGGACGACTGTCCGTGTGGAGTTTGCATATTCTCCCTGTGTCTGCGTGAGTTTCCTCTGGGTGCTCTGATTTCCTCCCACAGTCCAAAGATGTGCAGGTCAGGTAAATTGTCCATACTATTAGGTGCATTAGTCAGAGGGAAATGAGTCTGGGTGGCTTGCTCTTCGGACGGTTGGTGTGGACTTGTTGGGCCGAAGGGCCTGTTTCCACACTGTAGGGAATCTAATCTAATCTAAAAAAAAATCAGATCATCTCATTGGTTCAATGTTGTCAAAATAGTAACATTCAAATGCGATTGGATTTTAGTATCCTGGGGCATAATTTCAACTGATTGGCTTAATTCGAATTGTTGTGAAAACAACTCAGTATCTGAGTTACAGTGCAAATACGATATATTCAAATTGTCCAGTACACTTTGTGCCAGCTTTTCAACTTTCACTCTCTCTTAAAGGTACCGTACACGACTTCAACTTAATAACACGATTACGCTGGTACATTCATTTGCAAATACTGAGGTTAGGGTATTTTTGAGGTAGAAAGTGATGACATTGGATCTGAAAGGCAGCTGAACAATACTCAAAATGAGGAAAGCTGTTAGTATTTCAGCCAGTATAGATGCCAATAAGAAAACTGGTGGTTCATAATTTTATAGCATTTACATCAAGAGAACAGAATGGAGTTGTATTGACATAAATAGCTTAGAGAGGGAATTAGAGGACATAGGAGAAAAACTAGAGAAATATAAAAGTTCAGGATTAGGATAAGAAGAAAACTTGCAGGAATTTGGCAGGGGAAAGGGACTGATAAAGCAATAAAGGAAACTGAATGGACGGTCTCAGTCTTACTGATCTGAAATTCACAAGTACCTTACATATTATTCAAGTTGAGTCCTAAACAGGAGAAACATGTTTAAGAGATTCCATTGGTAATAGAGATAAGCAGCATTCCAGGATTCTGCTGGAGTAGTGAGCAACTTTGGCTGAGGTGAAGAGGTGTGATTATGTTTTAAAGTTTTAAAGTTCAAAGCAAGAATAACAGCAAGAATGTTCACAGTGCTTTAAGGTAACTGCTTCACATGAAAGGCAGAAGAAACCTCTAACTCTTGCCATCTAAAAGCAGTTGAGAGGAATGTGAGAATTTCAACACGAGGATTGATTAACATAATTTAAATATAAAGAATATTAATGTTGTGACACGATGGTGGAGCGATAGAATTAAGATAAAGAATAATCATGATTAAATGAATGATGTAACAGGTTCAAGGAGCTGAAAAGCCCACTCCTGTTCCTATGCTGTACTTCACCCAGATTATGCTGCAGATAAACGCTGGAGCATTGAAGTCAGCCTCCCTCAGACTTCACAGCAAAGATGGAGGGCACATCAAGGAGAATGAGCAGGATGAGAGACAGAATGAGTCTTACTAGGGACAAAAATGAATAAATTGGAGGCAAAGATATGAGACAGCAGATTCACAATATAGAATTAATGTGGCAAATAACGGCCTGTGGCAACATGTGGCAGGTAATTTAAATATGCCATTCTGAGCCCTGTGGGAATTTTCCAGAGTCAATGCAAACGCAGATTGTTCTGGAAATGAAAATAGACATGTGCGTGATGAAGGGTCCAAGGAAGTGACTCCGAGGCAGAAATTATCAATAAGACCATAAGGAGCAGCAATAGGCCATTCAGTCTCCACCAGGAATACAATGAGATCGCAGCTGATGTGATCGAGGTCTACATCACATAAAAAGGGCCCTGTGGCTTACCAACTCCAAGCAGGTCAAAAACAATCACCTAACTATTCTAATCCCATTTTCCACCATGCGACGCATAGACTTGTATGCCTCGCAAGTGTACATCTAAATATTTCTTATATGTTATGAGGATTTCTGCCACTGCTACCATTACAGGCAGTGAGTTCCAGATTCCCACCACCCTCTGGCTGAAAAAAATGTTTCCTCACATGCTCTCTAAACCTTATGCCCCTTACCTTAAATCTACATCCCCTGGTCATTGATCCCTCCAGCCTTGGGTACAGTTCTTTCCTATCTACCCTGTCTATGGCCCTCATAGTTTTACACATCTCAATCATGTCCCCTGTCAATCTTTGCTTCAAGGAAACAATTCCAGTCTGTCCAAGCATTTTTCACAACTAAAACCCTAGAATGCAAGCAACATCCTGGTAAATCTCCTCTGCATCCTCTCCAGTATTATTACATCCATCCAATAATGTGGATTCCAGAAGTGCACACAATACTGTAGCTGTGGCTTAACCAATGTCTTATACAGTTCCAGCATAACCTCCCTGCTCTTAAAGTCTCTGCCTCAGTTAAAAAAGGCAAACATCCCATATATCTTCTTAAACATTTTACCTGCCTGTCATGTTACCTTAAGTCACCCATGAACATCTACACCAAGATGCTTCTGATCCTTGCTGCTTTGGAGCATCTTACCAGGGCTTTCCCTTGCCTTGTTTGTCCTGTTCAAGTTCATCACCCCACATTTATCCTGATGGAATTCCATTTGCCTGTAATCAGCCCATTTCAAAGGCCCATTTATATACCCCTGTAATTTAAGGCTATCCTCCTCACTAATTACCATCCCAATTATTTTCGTATCATCCGCAAACTTACTGATCAACTCTCCTACATTCAAGCCTAAATGGTTAATATACACCACAAAAAGCAAGGGCCCAACACTCATCTTGGCAGAACCACAATGGGCACAGGTGTCCAGTCACACAAACACCTGTTGACCATCACCCTTTGCTCCCGGCAAATTAAGTCAATCCTCGATCCAAGATGCCAAATTTTCTTGGATCCCATGGGCTCATCGCTATCAGTCTCCCATGCGGGACTTAATCAAAAGCCTTGCTGAAGTCCAAATACACTACATCAAATCCATTGATCTCATCTACACATCTGGGTACTTTGTTGAAAAATTCAATCAAGTTCATCAAGCATGACCTCCTTTGACAAAATCTTGCTGACTGTTATTGATTAATGAGGTAAAAAGGTAAAAACCTTTTATTCCTTTATTCCTGATGAAGGGCTTTTGCCCGAAACATCGATTTCGAAGCTCCTTGGATGCTGCCTGAACTGCTGTGCTCTTCCAGCACCACTAATCCAGAATGTTATTGATTAATCCCTGTCTCTCCAAATGCAGATTAATTCTGTCCCTTAGAATTGCTTCCCAACAGTTTCCCCAACACTGAGGTTAGATTGATCAGCCTGCAGTTTCCTGGCTTATCCCTTAGGGCTTTCTTGAATAATGGTGGGAAGTACCTTTTTAGCTAGCATGGAAACAATGGACAGAATAGCTTCTTTCTATGTTACAAATTTCCTGTGAACCTAAGGGCAGACGAGGAGTTTTTTCTTTCAAAAGGTTGCATTACACCTCCCATTGGGTTGGTTCTGGTTAAAGAAGTAATAGCTTTCAAAGAACAATTGAATGGAGTAAGGCAAAAGGAAACTGTGACAGGAATGTGAGGCAAGACTCGGAGTAAAACTCATGGATATCTTGTGCAAAGAACCAAAAGAACCAGCACAATAACTATGGGCCAAATGGCCTTACTCTGCACAGCAGGATTCTATGAAAGAGTTTCTTGCAAGGGAATCAGTTCTTACCAATTAATTTTACAAACATTAGATTACCATAAATGTACATTGCAAGGCCCAAGAATCCTTACCTTATTGCTGCAATTCTGTTTTTTCATTTACTCTTGGCACATGGGAATTGTTGGCTGGCCAGCAGCTATTGCCCATTTCTTGATAAGATGGTGATGAGTGACTACACAACTGAGACGCTTGCTAATTTTTTCAGGAGGCAGTTAAGAGTCAACCACATTGCTGTTACTCTGGAGTCAAATGTCGGCCAGACCAGGTGAGGATGGCAGATTTCCTTTCCTGAGTGAACCAAGTGCACTTGTCCAACAACTAACAATGATTTCATGATCATAGATTTTTAATTATCTATAAAGTTAAAAATCACACACCAGGTTATAGTCCAACAGGTTTAATTGGAAGCACACTAGCTTTTGGAGCACCGCTCCTTCATCAGGTGGTTGTGGAGGACACAATTGTAAGACACAGAATTTATAGCAAAAATTTACACTGTGATGTAACTGAAATTATGCATTGAAAAATACCCTGATTGTCTGTTGAGTCTTTCATCTGTTCGAATACCATGATAGTTTCACTTCCTTCATGAGTAAATGACCAAACCTTTTTAAAAATTGCAATCTCAGGTTAACTATAACAATTGTGTTAGCTAGACAATATGTTGAAGGTGTTAGCCCCCTGTGTTTTCTGTCTATGCCATGATGTTTAGATTGATTCTAATCTAAAAAGTGAGATAACAGAGTTTTACATGAATTCATGCAGTTTTTGAGTTGTACTTTGTGCCTTAGAATTGTGTCCTCCACAACCACCTGATGAAGGAGCGGCACTCCAAAAGCTAGTGTGCTTCCAATTAAACTTGGACTATAACCTGGTGTTGTGTGATTTTTAACTTTGTACACCCCAGTCCAACACCAGCATCTCCAAATCATAATTCTCTATAGTTTACTGAATTCAAATCCCACCATCTGTTGTGGCAGAATTCAAATCCGAGTCTCCAGAACATTATCTGAGTTTCTGGATAATACCATTAGACCATCACCTTACCCCTTCTCAAATAACATATCAAAGATTCCAGAAATTGCCTCAACTCGACTTTACAGCCTGTTCCCCATAACCATTGATTCCCTTATTGTTTAAAAATCTTCCTATCTCAGCCCTGAATCTACTTAGTAATCCAGCCTCAGCAGTTGCTCAGTACAAACGCTGAAGGAGGAAATCAATGATGATAACTCAGTGAAAATTTTGATTAGGCTTGATAGAGAGTAAGGATTTTAAACAGAGATGCAAAAGATAGAACAAGTGAGTTGTTCAAAGAAGAAAAAGATACGAGAGGAGAGTGGGGAAAGACTAAGTTGAGATTTGATGTTAAAGGTCACACATATCAGTCTGAATGGAGAAGGTTGTGTAACATATAGACAGTTGAGGAGGCTTCACTAAGAGCCAGGTTTCCATCATTAAAGATTAAACTAAATTAGATATTAAATAGGTAGCATCTCGGTTTACATTGACCAAGAGATTCCAATTCCAAACAGTCATAATTAGCCAAAGCTGCAAATGGTCAAGAAGAAAGCATCTGTTCCTTCTTTTCTGTTTTTCATTTGAATGAGAAAAATAATTAAAATAACTGATATCATTTAAGTTCTAAATAAGTTTTCCATTTCAACATTTGGCCTTACAAGACATTAGACCAGGCAACTTGCTTCTTGACTACAACCAATATTGCTCTGGATTGAGAGGAAGGTAATCCTGACTAGACAATAGTCCTGACTAAACTATGCACTTTTCCAGCAACATATTTTCAGCTCTGATCTCCAGCATCTGCAGTCCTCACTTTCTCTCTGACTAAACTATGTGCCAATTTTGCATAAGAATTGTTGGGGACAAAGAGAGGGCACTCACTCCTACTTCAAATGATCTATCCTAAAACCTGTATTTTTCCTCAGATAACTCAAAGTCTACCATACAATAAAATTGGTAACGGTTTAAGTGTAATTATTCTATAGCCTATTTGCAGAGATGAACTATTAAGAATCATACAGCACAGGATGAGGCGATTCAGGCCACCATGTCTCTCTCAGCCATTTGAGGGTGATGAGCCAATGCATCTTAGACAGTTAAACTCATAGTTTAATACATCCCCTGCACTTTCCCCATGGTAACAGCACTGATTGGTTTTCAAGATAAAATTGAAAGTTTGAAATTCAAATACTTAATTTTCACAAAGGTGTATTGTATATCTCACTCATTTGGCTCACTAATGTACTTCAGGAAAGGACTTATATACCTAATGGTAAGATCCTTGGGAATGTTGCTGAACAAAGAGACCGTACAGTGCAGGTTCATAGCTCCTTGAAAGTAGAGTCGCAGGGAGATAAGATAGTGAAGAAGGCGTTTGGTGTGCTTTCCTTTATTGGTCAGAGTATTGAATATGGGAGTTGGGAGGTCACATTGTGGCTGTACAGGAGATTGGAATATTGCATGCAATTCTGGTCTCCTTCCTATTGGAAGGATGCTGTGGAACTTGAAAGGGTTCATAAAAGATTTACAAGAATGTTGCCAGGGTTGGAGGATTTGAACTATAATAGGCTGGGGCTGTTTTCCCTGAAGCATTGGAGGCTGAGGGGTGACCTTATTGAGGTTTATAAACTCATGAGGGGCATGGATAGGATAAATAGACAAAGTCTTTTTCCTGGGGTGGGGGAGAAATGGAATTAGAGGGCATAGGGTTAGGGTGAGAGGGGAAAGATATAAAAGGGATCTAAGGGGCAATTTTTTCATGCAAAGGGTGGTGTGTGTATAGAATGAGTTGCCAGAAGAAGTGGTGGAGGCTGGTACAATTGCAACATTTAAAAGGCATCTGGATGGGTATATGAATAGGAAGGGTAATGGGGGAAATGGGGTGAGTACTGGCAAATGGGACTAGATTAGGTTAGGATATCTGGTTGGCATGGATGTGTTGGACCTAAGGGTCTGTTTCCATGCTGTATGACTCTACGACTTTAAATGTGCCAACCTCATGGTCTAGCCTACATATGACTCCAGACACTGCAATATGATTAACTCTCAGCTGCTCTCTGAAATGGCCTAGCAAGCCAATCAGATTCATCAATCATTACAAAATCTCAATGAAGAAATGAAACCAGACAAATTACCTGGCATCAACCTATGAAACAGCTCAGTCAATCTGTGGGGGGGGGAGAGGTGGAGCTAAAATTCAGACAGTTTTCTCAAGACTAGTCAAGCAACAGCTTGACATAGTCATAATCTGGAAATCATGCCTTACAGTCAATGTCAGACACCACCATCAGCATTCCTGGATGTGTCCTGTTCCACTGCCATAACAGACCCAGCAGAGGTGGTGGCAAAATCAGAAGGGAATTGCAGTGGGAGTACTCAACACTGACTCTGGACCCCATGAAGTCTCATGGCTTCAGGTTTAGCGTGGACAAGGAAATCTCCTGCTGATTACCACACACCATTCCCCCGCCGCTGATTAATCAGCACTCCTCCAGGTTGAGCAACATTTGGAAGAAGCACTGATGGTGGTAAGGATACAAATGTACTCTGGGAGGGGGATTTCAATGCCCAAGAGTGACTCAGCAGCACTACTACTGATGGAGCTGATCAGGTCCTAGGACATAGCTGCTAGACTGGGTCAGTAGCAGGTGGTGAGGGAACCAACAAGTGAGAAAAATATACTTGGCCTGATCCTTACCAATCTGCCAGTTGCAGATGCATCTGACCATGATAATATGGGTAAGAGTGACCACTGCACAATCCATGTGAAGACAAAGTCCTACCTTCACATAGAGAATATCCTTCATTTCTAACTTAGTATGGAGATTGTCCGACCAGAGGGGAGGCCATATTGGATTTGGTACTTGGTAACGAACCGGGACAAGTGATGGGCTTGTTAGTGGGTGAACATTTTGATGATGGTGACCACAATTCTGTGACTTTCATTTTGGTTATGGAGAGAGATAGGTGCGTGCAACAGGATAGGTTTTACAATTGGGAGAAGAGTAATTACGATGCTGTAAGACAGGATCTGAGGAGCATAAGTTGGGAGCATAGACTGTCAGGGAAGGATGTCGTGGAAATGTGGAACTTTTTCAATGAACAGATACGACGTGTCCTTGATACGTATGTACCTGTCAGGCAGGAAAGAAATGGTCGTGTGAGGGAACCTTGGTTGACGAGGGAGGTTGAATGTCTTGTAAAGAGGAAGAAGGAGGCTTACATAAGGTTGAGGAAACAAGGTTCAGACAGAGCAGTGGAGGGATACAGGATAGCCAGAAGGGACCTGAAGAAAGGGATTAGGAGAGCCAAGAGAGGGCATGAAAAATCTCTGGCGGATAGGATCAAGGATAACCCAAAGGCATTTTATGCATATGTGAGAAACATGAGAATGA
>NC_057737.1:3176003-3179927 GCF_004010195.1 Chiloscyllium plagiosum | reverse complement strand
CCAGGATGTTTCCTGGAATGGAGAGGAAGTCGTACGAGGCTAGGTTGAGAGTTCTCGGCCTTTTCTCGTTGGAACGGCGAAGGATGAGGGGTGACTTGATAGTGGTTTATAAGATGATCAGAGGAATAGATAGAGTAGACAGTCAGAAACGTTTTCCCCGGGTGCAACAGAGTTTTACAAGGGGACATAAATTTAAGGTGAAGGGTGGAAGGTATAGGGGAGATGTCAGGGGTGGGTTCTTTACCCAGAGAGTGGTGGGGGCATGGAATGTGCTGCCTGTGGGAGTGGTAGAGTCAGAATCTTTGGTGACCTTTAAGCGGCAATTGGATAGGTACATGGATGGGTGCTTAAGCTAGGACAAATGTTCGGCACAACATCGTGGGCCGAAGGGCCTGTTCTGTGCTGTATTGTTCTATGTTCTATGTTCTATTATATTGTATGGCACTATTGCCACGTTGAGTGGAACAGACTTTCAAGACTAGGCATCCATGCCACACTGGGGTCCATCAACACCAGCAGAACAATAGTTCAGCACAATCTGCAAACTCATGGTTTGGCATATCCCCCATTAAACCATTACGATCAAACCCTAGTTCAATGAAGAGTGCAGCAAGGCATGCTAGGAGCAGCACCAGATATATCTAAATGAGGTATCAACCTCGTGTAGTTACCAAGACTACTTGTGTGCCAAGCAGCTAAGTAGCAAGTGATACACTGAGCTAAGTGATCTCACAACCAACAAATCAGATCTAAATTCTGCAGTCCTACCACAACCAGTCATCAACAGTGGTGGACGATTGAACAACTCACTGAAGGAGGCAGCTCCACAAATGTTCCCATCCTCAATTTTGGAAGAGTCCAACACATCATTGCAAAAGATAAAGCTGAAGCCTTTGCAGCAATTTTGAGCCAGAAGTACCAAGTGGACAATCCATCTCAGACTCCTCCACTGGTTCCCAGCACCACAAATATTTGTCTTCAAACAATTTGATTCACTTCACGTGATATCAAGAAATGGTTGGAGGGACTTGATAATGCAAAGGCTACGGGCCCTGACAATATTCTGGCAATAGCAATGATTGCACAATGTACATCACCATTCATGACTCCTCAGATACTGAAGCAGTCTGGACTTGCCACATAAATACAGTGGCTACAAGAGCAGGTCAGAGGCTAGGAATACTGCAGCAAGTAATTCACCTCCTGACTCCTCAAAGCCTGTTCACCATCTCCAAGGCACAAGTCAAGAGTGTGATGGAATTCTCCCCACGGCTAGATGAGTGCAGCTTCAATAACACTCAAGACAGACATCCATAATAAAGCAGCCCATTTGATTGATACCATATTCACAAACATCCACTCCCTCCATGCCCAATGCTCAGTAGCAGCATTGTGTACTATCTACAAGATGCGCTGCAGAAATTCACCAAAAGTCCTTAGACAGCATCTTATAAACCCAGGATCACCTCCATCTCAAGGAACAAGGGCAGTAGATACATGGGAACACCCGCAAGATCCCCTTCAAGTCACTCACCATCCTGACTTAGAAACATATCATCATTCCTTCACTATCAATGTGAAAAAAACGTAGAATTCCCTCCCTACAGCTCGTACACTGCAGTGATTCAAGAAGACAGCTCACTACCGCCTTCTCAAGGGCAACTATGGACAAGCAATAAATGCTGGCCAGCCAGTAATGACCACAGCCCATGACTTAATGCAAAAAAAATTGAATAACAATAGTAATTCTTAAGAGATCTCCATGGATGTGCCTGTTAAGTGGTACACTTGATTCAATAAATGGTGAGCGCAACTGCTCTGCTTAAAAAAGTTGATAACGATTTCTAAATAAGATATTTTAGACATATTCCAATGAAGCAATGCTAGATTGAACAGAGTAGTGTTCAATATTTACCTGTCTGAGGTGCAGGCAGGATACGGGCTGTTCGAATAGGACCATTCCGGACAGAATACAACTCCTGAGCCTCGCCACTCATCTGCAAAACAATTAGAGAGCAAAATTCACCAAAGAATTTTTAAAATACTCAGATAATAAATGTTTAATATTTTTACTAACACAAGTCCCTAACATTGTAATTGTGCATTTCAGCTGTTGCTCAAGATCACAGCCCATTATGTTATTTCTGTTTCTCTTATACCTTGTTCTTACTTCTCCTTCTCACTTTAATCTTTTAAAAATTTAACTTATATTTCTCATCAACCTGTTCAGAGATATCCGGAGCAGGTGGGACTTGAACCCAGACCTGCTGGTTCAGACGTAGGACACTACCACTCCACCATTAGACCACCCTCCTTCATACTTTAAACCTTTAATTTGAAACCATCCACAGCTGACCCTTCCCACTCCTTATATCCTCCTCAATCCAGCAATAGTAACCTCCCCCCCGCCCCACCAACCTGATTGCTCTATCGCAAGGACTGTCTATTTCTACCTTTTTCTACCATTTTCTACCTATCATTATGCTTATCTCAATCATTAGCTGTGCCTTTGTAGCGCAAAACTCTACTATTCCCATGTTTTCCTGGCAAACCTGTATCATCCATAAAAAGGTGATCCAAATTTTGGTGCCTCTATCCTAACCTATACCAAACTCCATTCACCTGTCATCCTTGTTCTTATTAATATACAGTACTTTAAATTCCAGTGGACCAATTTTGCAAGTTTAATAGGTTCAATGTTTGCATATAAATCCTGAACCTTCCATGAACTTTTATGATTTGCTACCTGAAAGTTTATGAAATGGCACATGTCTACCATTTTTGGACCTGAGCAGTATCCAGTCTATCTCAGCTTACCCTGGAAGGGGAAAACATTTCAAAATTTGAATAATGAGTAAAACTAGCTGTCAAATGCTGCTACAATGCAGTAAACCCACTAGTGGTTTTCTTCAATTAACAGAATGCTGCCATCAAGCCAAAAAGACATTTTGCCTCCAACACAAATTAGTGTTTTTTATTCACTTGTGAGACGTGGATATTGCTGTGTGGGCCAAAATTTATTAGGCAACAGTGAGGACTGCAGATGCTGGAAATCAGAGTCTAAATTAGACTGGTGCTGGAAAAGCACAGCAGGTCAGGCAGCATCTGAGGAGCAGGATACTCCTCAGATGCTGCCTGACCTGCTGTGCTTTTCCAGCACCACTCTAGTGAAAGACCAAAATTTATTGCCTGTCCCTAGTAGCCCTTGAGAAGGTGGTGGTGAGCTACATTTCTGAATCACTGCAGTACATGTACTGCAGGTAATGTAATTTCTCAGTTCCAGTGCCAATGTGATGCCAGGCATGTAGGCTGTTCATCCCAATGATTGTCAGGCAGTATCAAACAACATATCCCATTGATTATTCACAGCTGGGAGCATGGTGATCATATTCAATGAGCCCATGCTTTCTAAGCCTCAGGAAAGTATTTCCATCATTAGGTGTGATTCTATTTTTGAAAATCTTTATTAAATAAACTGGACTGTGCTAAAAGTTCCATCAGAAAGCAACTTAAGATCATCATCTGGTTGTGTGATGTATATGAACATGCTAGAAGCTATTTGCATCAATACTGAAGACTCTATAAGACCATAAGACATAGGAACGGAAGTAAGGCCATTCGGCCCATCGAGTCCACTCCGCCATTCAATCATGGCTGATGAGCATTTCAACTCCACTTACCCGCATTCTCCCCGTAGCCCAAAATTCCTTGTGACATCAAGAATTTATCAATTTCTGCCTTGAAGACATTTTGCGTCCCATCCTCCACTTCACTCTGTGGCAATGAATTCCACAGGCCCACCATTCTCTGGCTGAAGAAATGTCTCCGCATTTCTGTTCTGAATTTACCCCCTCTAATTCTAAGGCTGTGTCCACGGGTCCTAGTCTCTTCACCTAACGGAAACAATTTCCTAGTGTCCACCCT
>NC_057737.1:3173538-3175485 GCF_004010195.1 Chiloscyllium plagiosum | reverse complement strand
CTAAAGCGCAGCAGGTCAGGCAGCATCCAAGGAACAGGAGAATCGACGTTTCGGGCATAAGCCCTTCTTCAGGAATTCCTGTAGAAGAAGGGCTTATGCCCGAAACGTCGATTCTCCTGTTCCTTGGATGCTGCCTGACCTGCTGCGCTTTTCAAGCAACACATTTTTAGCTCTGATCTCCAGCATCTGCAGTCCTCACTTTCTCCTCTCCTTACTAAATCCATGTTGACTTGTTCTAATCCGACCCTGCTCTTCCAAGAATTTAGAAACCTCATCCTTAATGATGGATTCTAGAATTTTACCAACAACCGAGGTTAGGCTAATTGGCCTATAATTTTCCATCTTTTGTCTTGATCCTTTCTTGAACAAGGGGGTTACAACAGCGATCTTCCAATCATCCGGGACTTTCCCTGACTCCAGTGACTTTTGAAAGATCTCAACCAACGCCTCCGCGATTTCCTCAGCCACCTCCCTCAGAACTCTAGGATGTAACCCATCAGGGCCAGGAGATTTATCAATTTTAAGACCTTTTAGCTTTTCTAGCACTTTCTCTTTTGTGGGCGGCACGGTGGCACAGTGGTTAGCACTGCTGCCTCACAGCGCCAGAGACCCGGGTTCAATTCCCGCCTCCGGCGACTGACTGTGTGGAGTTTGCACATTCTCCCCATGTCTGCGTGGGTTTCCTCCGGGTGCTCCGGTTTCCTCCCATAGTCCAAAGATGTGCAGGTCAGGTGAATTGGCCATGCTAAATTGCCCGTAGTGTTAGGTAAGGGGTAGATGTAGGAGTATGGGTGGGTTGCGCTTCAGCAGGGCGGTGTGGACTTGTTGGGCCGAAGGGCCTGTTTCCACACTGTAAGTAATCTAATCTAATCTACTCAACTCAGCCCCCTGACTCCCTTTAATTGTTGGGATATTACTCATGTCTTCCACTGTGAAGACTGACGCAAAGTACTTATTAAGTTCTCCTGCTATTTCCTTATCTCCCATCACTAGGCTTCCCACATCAGTTTGAAGTGGCCCAATGTCGTTTGTTTGTCTGTCGTTTGTTTGTTTGTTTCTTATGTATTGAAAGAAACTTTTACTATCATTTCTAATATTACTGGCTAGCCTGCCTTCATATTTGATCCTCTCCTTCCTTATTTCTCTCTTTGTTATCCTCTGTTTGTTTTTGTAGCCTTCCCAATCTTCTGATTTCCCAGTGCTCTTGGCCATTTTATAGGCTCTCTCTTTTTCTTTCACAGATTTCCTGACTTCCTTTGTCAGCCATGGCTGTCTAATCCCTCCCTGGATAATCTTTCTCTTCTTGGGGATGAACCTCTGTACAATGTCCTCAATTTTACCCACAAACTCTGCCATTTTTGCTCCACTGTCTTCCCTGCTAGGCTCTGCTTCCAGTCTATTTTCGTCAGTTCCTCTCTCATGCCCTCATAATTACCTTTATTTAACTCTAACACTGTTACATCCGATTTTGCCTTCTCTCTTCCAAACTGCATACTGAACTCTACCATATTATGGTTGCTGCTTCCTAAGTGTTCCCTTACTTTAAGATTTTTTATAAAGTCTGGTTCATTACATAGCACTAGGTCCAGAATAGCCTGCTCCCTTGTGGGCTCCATGACAAGCTGTTCCAAAAAGCCATCCTGTAAGCATTCCATGAATTCCCTTTCTTTGGATCCACTGGCAACATTACTTACTCAGTCCACCTGCATATTGAAGTCTCCCATGATCAATGTAACCTTGCCTTTCTGACATGCCTTCTCTATTTCCAGAGAAGCCACATGTTGTGCCTCTGGTCCTGACCACTGTTAGGAGGTCTATACACAACTCCAATTATGTTTTTTTGCCTTTGTGGTTCCTCAATTCCACCCAAACAGACTCCACATCATCCGACGCTATATCATTCAATACCATAGATTTAATTTTGTTCTTAACTAACAAAGCAACCCC